>NW_006262201.1:8957052-8964699 GCF_000493195.1 Citrus x clementina
TTATGATCCTGGTTCTAACGAATTTTTTATCCTCCAACCTCCACTCCCACCCCCCCCCCCCCCCCAAAAAAAAGAAAAAAACAATTGAAATAGTCAGAGTAATGAATAACTTATATAGTACTTATATATTATTGATTGTAATTAAGAAAAGAAATAAATTTTAGTTTCTAAAATTAGATTTTAATTTTGATATTCTATTTTTGCATTTATAACGTATTTTTTCCCATGGATGTATGTGATAAAAATACCCTGAAGTTATTACAATACATTCCTCATTCTTGAAAAAGTACTAGTATCCTAGACATTCTTGAAAAAGTACTAGTATCCTAGAGCTTACCAAGGAAAGAAATTGGTATCAACCCCTTTAGGAACCTTAAATTTTTTTATAAACTGATTATCTTGTGCCTCTAATTCGAGTTGAAAAACAAATTAAATCATTTTTCTATTTTGATTTTGGTTTTGCAGTTGCACTTCATTTTATCCGCAGAACATGGATGAAGGAATCATATCATGAACTCCAAATCTACACAGCAATTGATGCTCTTGTTACTCTTGTACACCATTCCCATTTGACCAGCTGCTTGGGCATCGATTGTTACTATTTTTGGGAGCCATGGGTTTTAGTGTTTGGAAAACAGTTAACGGTTTTGGTTTGGAATTTAAAGTAAATTTCAACTCAATTTATCAAAATTATTTTTTAAAAGTTACGATTACTAAACATTATTAACTTTTGTATTATTACTAGATCTTTTGACTTTTCAACAATACCAAACATAGCCTTCCACAGACATACATTATAGTTGAAACATCACAAAATCTTATTTCATAATTTTTGGGTAAGTAGAGTAGACATCCCTCAAATATTAGTAAGGGTAAAGATATTAGCACAGTAGTAATTTGATTTTTAAAAATTTTAGGCAATACCTCATAAGATTTAATATATTTAAATTAGTCTAAATAGTAGTCTGATTTGTAAAAATCTATGCAATACTTTATAAGATTTAATGTAAATTAGTCCTAATAGTTTGATTTGTAAAAATCTGGACAATGTTTGATATGATTTAATGTAATTCAATCTGTTAGTTTAATGTAAATTAATCTCAATAATAGTTTGAATTTTATAAAAATATGGACAGTATTTCATAAGATTTAACATAAACTAATCTCAGTAGTAGTATGATTTATAAATATTAGTAATAATTTGACATACAAAAACTAGTTTCAGTAGCGGCCTAGTTGTGATATCAGTATTAAAAGAAAAAAAGTCAAATAAGTAGAAGCCTATATTTGGTATTTTGAGATTTTTCTAATACAATTACCTCAAAATGTCAGTTGTATTGTATAAGTAATAAGCTATTTAAGTGTTTGGTAAAAATTTATTTTGAAAAATATTGTGAGCTTTAAAAATTATTAAATGTCTTTGATAAATTTTATTTTTAACTATTGTAAGAATGCAAATGGTTAAAGCGAACACTCACGCGCACATATTTATAGTATAAAATATTTTTTTTTGTGTTTATATAGTAGTCGTAACTATAAAATATTTTTATTTATTAATTTTATTCTTATATTTTTTTATCTCAAAATAATTGATAATAAAAAAGTTAACTACAATTTTCATAGATAACACCAACATTATACAATCAAAGTATAATGAGTTACTATCTCTTAAATTTAAACGCAAAAAAATTCTAATGTGTGAAAGAATGGAATTGTATTAAAGATATTTTAAGTTTTTTTAATTTTATTTTCTAATTGAATGAGAATAAATTTTTTTGTATGTAATACCTGAGAGAATGGAATTGTATTAAAGATAAAACTAAATTTACAAAACACCAAAATCAACTTTTAAGTTTTCAAAATCAATTTTAAACCTTAAAAAAAAAGTGCTCAAATGAACGCTAAGAAGTTAATCACACGTTAACAATGTGACAATGTTAGTTAACAAAATTACTGATTACAAAAACGATCGATACTAATCTACTATAATAATTTACCTTTCTAAACGAAGGGTATATATGCGTCCAGCAATAAATTTGTGCTGATATTTTTAGCGGTTTCGTACGACTGCTTCTTTACATTTCTTCACAGATTCATTACTGAACAACCAAATTAACAGCCGCTGTCACTACATTAACACACATGGGGTCTGTTAATTTTTAATTTAATTTTCCATCCGTTGGATGCGAATATTAATTTATGAATGATGATCTAGTCTTGCGGCAACTTCCGCACGAAATTCTTGTTGAAATTATCAGTCGGTCAAACTGACGGAATCTGCAAGCTCTTGGTAAACGTTTACGAATTCATCATTAGCTTGACCTAGTTCTCCTGTAAAGTGTATTTAATTAATTTCAAACCTTTTTCTAGTAGCTACCTATAAAAGGCTACAGTTTATATCCCAGAATCAGATAGCCAAAAACAACAAGAAAAAACTTCTACGACGTCGCATTCATTCAAAAAAAAAAAAATTATACCGCGTCTATAAGTTTTTTTTTTTTATTAATCGCCATGTCAAATTAAAGGCAGCTTGAATCTTTATTAACACAAAGAATTTACAAAGTCAGAAAAGCCATCAAGCGATCTCATCCTGATTCTGATCCTACAATTTGCCATTATTTTACTAAATTCAAAGTAATGTTAATCACGCTTTCAGACTCCAAGAGTAGTATAAATAGATCCATCATCTTCCTTTTCAATCCACCAACACAAAAGGACCTACAGCTATTAATTGATCCTACTCACAGCTAGCCATGTATTCTTCATCAGCGTCAATCTTTGGGCTGCTATGCGGCCTGATAGTGTTATTGCTTCTCCCTTTCCCTTCCCATGCAAGTGACCCTGATCCTTTACAAGACGTCTGTATTGCGGACTTGAATGCCCCCATCTCTATCAATGGTTTCCCCTCAAACCTGATTCAGAAGTAACTTCTGATGATTTCTTCGCGGATTTTTCCAAAAATCCGACCACATTTGATGTCTTTAAGCGTGCAGTTACACTTGGTGATGTTTCTGGCTTTCCAGCGGTCAATACTCAAGGAGTTTCACTCTTCCGAATTGACCTGGATGTAGGTGGAATAAACCCGCCTCATACACATCCTCGTGGAACTGAGGCTGGTATTGTTACTCGAGAAAAGGTGCTTGTTGGATTAGTAACAACTAATAATACCTTTTTCTCAAAGGTTTTGACTCCCGGGATGGTGTTCTTAATTCCCAGAGCACTGATTCACTTCCAGCTAAATGTTGGAAAGGGGCCGGCCACCTTTATACCTATTTTCAATACTCAAAATCCTGGCGTTTCGGACTCACTCACTACTCTTTTTGATACAACACCCCCAATTCCCAATGAAGTGCTGACCAAATCTTTTCGAGTAAGTGATGATGTGATAAATGCCATCAGAAAAGCCCGGGCCTCAAACTAGTAATTGGTCCAGCTAGGTTAACATCCTGGATGCTTGATCAATATGCTTTGGTGTGCCAACATATATATACTAATAAATGCGATTTATTTTATGTTACAATTATTGAATAAAGAATAAAGTCGAGACGACCAATAATTATTGAATAAGGAAAGTGTGGTTTTTTTTCCCTCATTTCTTCTTCTTTAACTTTTGATTTTTCCATGGCATTATCTACGCAATTTGTTGCTTCCATCGGCCTCGTTCATTGGTATTTCCTTGTAGGCTTCAAACAATCTTTTATAATCCGAAATTCCATTCGAGTAATTTCAGCCTCTCAATATCCATTAATGGTACAGGTGCAATAATTATTGAATAAAAAATGTCTAATACTTTTTAACTTTATTTTTTTCATGGATCATTCTATTTGATACCGGGATAAAATAATTCGATAAATATGTCAAAGAATAAAATTACCGGTTGAATAGAAAACATACTGAAGTCAAACCCGTTCATTGCTTTATTATTTTTTGTTCTCCCTATTCAACCGAACCAATTGAAATTGATAGTGACGATTACGTGGAATATTTGCGGGGCACGAAATAAGCTATTATTCAGAAGGCAAGTTAGTTCACCACAAGCCATCTATGCACGGGCTCAAAGAATTTTCGAATCTTTTGGGAGTTGTGGTGTGGCTATTCTTGATTCTAATTTGACCCATCCCCACAGCAAGCTCCACCTGCCCGCCAACCATCTCCTCCACCTTCCCATCCAACCACCGAACCAAACATCCCAGTTCCACCTCCCTCTCAACACAGCATGACTACCCGAGCCACGAATAACAGCACCAAACCGATTCAAAAACTCAACCTTCACTCCCACAAACCAAATTCCCAAAATGCTGCTCCTACATCTATATCACAAGCTCTCAAAGACCATAACTGGCGTCAAGCTATGTCCGAAGAGTATTGATGCACTCGTTCGTAATGGAACCTGGGAACTAGTTACCCCTGATGGCATCTCTAATCTGGTTGGTTGCAAATGGATTTTCCGAATTAAAAGACACTCTGATCGTTCTATTGACAGGTTCAAAGCTCGTCTTGTAGCCAAGGAATTTCCTCAACGACCGGGTGTGGACTATCATGAAACTTTCAGTCCAGTTGTCAAGCCTACCACAGTGAGACTTGTGCTTAGTATAGCAGTAAGTAATGGCTGGTCTCTCCGTCAATTGGATGTCAATAATGCCTTTCTTCTAGGCAGGCTCTCTGAAAATGTCTTTATGGCTCAACCACCAGGTTTTGTGGACCCTAATCATCCTTCATATGTCTGTAAACTTCATAAAGCCATCTATGGTCTCAAACAAGCTCCCCGGGCTTGGTATCATGAATTGCGTCAGTTTCTACTAGCTTCTGGTTTCAAAAATTCACACTCAGATACCTCTCTTTTTGTTCTTCGCAGCAATCATGTTTTGTATATTCTTGTGTATGTTGATGATATTGTCGTAACTGGCAGCAATGATGCTCTTGTTTCACAGTTTGTTGAATGTCTTGCTCAACGTTTCTCTCTTAAAGATCTTGGTTCACTCTCTTATTTTCTTGGAGTTGAAGTTGTTCCTCACCACCTTGGCATTCAGCTCTCCCAAAGAAGATACATTCAGGACTTACCCCAACGAACCAATATGGATAATGCAAAACCTGTTCTCACTCCCCTACCAACCAGCTCAGCAGCCATCTCCTTAACCTCAGGCACACCTCTCTCAGACCCCACACCATATCGTGCAGCAGTTGGTAGCCTGCAGTATCTTTCCTTAACACGCCCAGACATCTCTTTTGCAGTCAATAGTGTTGGGTGCAAGCGGAAGTGCAGAAAAATTTTTATTTAAGAACAGAGTATTTTGCTGGAAATTTCTGAAACTTTATTGCTTAATTCATTTTTTCGTTTCTCTCTTGCTTTTCATACAACCAGAGTTCTATATTTATATGCATTATAGACAACTCTATCTCCACCAACTCTATATTTGGTGGAGATACAGGAGCTTCAAAAAAGCTAGATGCTTGAGATTGATCTTTTTCCCACTGCCAAGCTGATGCCTCATCAAATACAACATCTCTTGAGATAACAAGCTTATTTGTTGTAGGATTCAACAACCGATACCCTTTAGACTCATCACTATAGCCAATAAACAAATATTTTTCACCTTTTTCATCAAACTTCTCCCTGTTTTGAGCTGGAATAAGAGCATAAGCAATACTCCCAAAAATCTAGTACAATGAAGATGGTTCAGTTCAAAAATATAAGGCGCGGCTTGTTGCCAAAGGATACTCTCAGCTGCCTGGAGTTGATTTTACAGAAACGTTTGCTCCCGTAGCTCGAATGGAGACTATTCGAACTGTTCTTGCATTGGCAGCCCAAATGGAATTAAATGTGTTTCAGCTAGATGTAAAATCGGCATTTCTAAATGGTGAAACTGAAGAAGAGGTTTATGTTGAGCAGCCTAAAGGATATGAAGTGAAAGGTGAAGAAAACAACGTTTATCGACTCCGAAAAGCCTTGTATGGCTTGAAGCAAGCCCCTCGAGCGTGGAATAGCAGAATTGATAGATATTTCGTTAAAAATGGATTTGACAGAAGCTCAAGTGAACCTTCTCTTTATGTCAAAAAGGAAGGTACTAATTTCCTTATTGTTTGCCTTTATGTTGATGATCTAATTTATTGTGGCACTAATCTGAAAATGGTGGAAGAGTTTAAAAAAAGCATGCTAAATGAATTTGAGATGACTAACTTGGGCTTAATGAAGTATTTTCTTGGCATTCAAGTGAAGCAAGCCAGAGGAAAAATCTTCTTTTGTCAAGAAAAATACGTAGAAGATTTGTTGAAGAAATTCCACATTGCTTTTCATACAATCAGAGTTCTATATTTATATGCATTATAGACAACTCTAGAGATTACATTAATCATGCTTTACATTTCCAAAGCCACATTGCAAACATCAATTCCACCCTTTACTTCACGTTGAAAAACAAACCAAACAACCCTTCAAACTTCTTGCTCAATTTACTAGATTACTAATTATATCTCAACAAATAGAATGGCCCAATTTATGCATCAACCTACCACAGGGCATTGGGTTCTTGTTAAGCGTATATTGCGTTATTTGACTGGCACACTAGACAAGGGGCTTCTTCTCTATCGTGATTCTCCCCTCAATCTTCATGGCTTCTCTGATTCACTTCATGCCTTTTCAGATGCAGATTGGGCTGGTAATAAAGACGATTACTCTTCCACCAGCGCTTATCTTGTTTACCTTGGGCGGAACCTTGTCTCTTGGAGTTTGAAGAAGCAACAAACTGTTGCTCGTTCATCCACCGAATCAGAGTATCGTTCTATTGCTGCAACTGCTGCTGAACTTCGCTGGGTTTGCTCTCTTCTTTCAGAGCTTGGTATTGGCTTAACAAATTCTCTAGTGGTCTATTGTGATAATGTTGGTGCTACCCAGTTAAGTTCCAATCCTATTTTTCACTCTCGCATGAAACATGTTGCTGTTGATTATCATTTTATCAGAGATCAAGTTCAATCTGGTATACTTCGAGTAGCTCATGTCTCCTCTGCTGATCAGCTTGCCGATCTTCTCACCAAGCCACTGCCCACTTCTCAGTTCTTGCTTTTACGGGAAAAGATTGGCCTCTCTACTCGTGGCCTATCTTGAGGGGGCATATAAAAGCTGTCACAACTGCTGGTGTATAACAGCCTCCGCAAACTGCTGGTGTATAACAGCCTCTACAATTCAAATTGGTTTTTTAGTTTTTGAATGTAATCCTGAGGATATTTCTGTTAATATATCTTAAGAATAGGTCAGCTTGATTATTGCTGAAATATAGGAATTGCTGAAATATAGGAGGAAGTTAGTGCTTTATGTTTTGATTCATTTTATTATTTATACGTGTTGATCCTAATGGAAAAGATGAGTTTATTCAATTATCAATCTCTTTAGTTTTGTTTGATGAGGTTGATATCACTGAGGCAGAATCCTTGCGCTTTGGTTTACGGTTCGCTAGTGCAACTGGTTTATTTTGTTAACAGTTACCGTCAAATTTGCTTCAAGTTATAGAACTATTTTAGATCTTTTCTGACGTGTTTTGAGTTATTTCTGAGCTGAAGCAATTGCAATTACCAAAGCATTCTTTTTGGGTACGCCATATCCCAAGGGTTTGCAAATGCATTAGCTAAATATTCTATGTATTTTTTTATTCT
>NW_006262201.1:8966624-8993806 GCF_000493195.1 Citrus x clementina
GAAGTTTTTTATCTCACCCCCCCCCCCCCAAAAAAATTGAAATAATAAAAATAATGAATAACTTATGTAGGTCCGGTTTGGTACAACTTTTCAAATGGAGCTTATTTAAGTAGAGTTTTTATTTAAAAAAAATAGTTGTTTAATTGTCAATAAAAACTTTTATTAAAAAATTAAAAAATTACTTTAATAGACAAGTTTTTTAAAGTTATATTATGAAAAAAAATAAAATAAGATTGTCAAATAAGTAGAGGATATTTTAGATATTTTCTCATTAAACCCAAAATTTGAGATTTTGTTAATAGAGGTAAAATAACTTATTTAAACTTCAAAAGTTCTATTAGAAAAACAACCAAATAATAACAAAAATTATTATAAGAGCTTATGTGATTAAATAAGCATTTATGGCCATTGAATAAGTCATACCAAACAATCACATAGTACTTATATATTATTGATTGTAATTTAAAAAACAAATAGTTTCTAAAATTAGATTTTAATTTTTATATTCTATTTTTGCATTTATAATGTACTTTTTTTCCCTGTATGTATGTGATAAAAATACTCTGAAGTTATTACGATACATTCCTCATTCTTGAAAACGTACTAGTACCCTAAAGCTTACAAAGGAAAGAAATTGGTATCAACCCTTTTAGGAACCTTAAACTTTTTATAAACTGATTATCCTTTACCTCTAATTTGAGTTGAAAAACAAATTAAATCGTTTTTCTATATTGATTTTGGTTTTGCAGTTGCACTTTATTTTATCCGTAGAACATGGATGAAGGAATCATATCATGAACTCCAAATTTACGCAACAATTGATGCTCTTGTAACCCATTCCCAATTTATTTGATGCTCTTTTAACTCAATTTATTTGATAAAAAAATTATTATTTTTTAAAAGTTACAATTAGTAAACATTGTTAACTTTTGTATTATAGCTAGATCTTTTTGACTTTCCAACAATACCAAACAAAGCCTTCCACAGACATACATTGTAGTTGCAACATCACAAAATCTTATTCCATAATTTTTACTAAAATAGTGTTTCGGTAATTTTTTTTTAAAAATCATTCATTTCATAATTTTCTCTATTTTGACAACAACATTATAGATTTTTTAAAAAATAGTTATAAAATAATTTCCTATATAAATTAAGAATTAATTTTTAAAACTTTATGTAATAATCTTATTATTTCAATAAAAAGGTAGTCATCTCCTATTTTTTCCTTCAGCTTTTTTTTTTTTCATTTTATGTAAATTTGAGTGTTCCAAAAATGAAACAAAAATGTGTTTAGACAACTTAAGCTTATGTATATATTTTGGTAGTTACACAATGAAACTCACAGTACTCTTAGTAATAAAGTTTATACGAAATGTTGCTCGCACGTCTCAATAAATCCATTTTTTTTAAAAAAAATATCAATTGATTTATAGTTGGATTAAATCACATACGCAAGCGTTAGATTAACTTTGTTAATGACTCTGGAATGTATTAAGATTTATTTTATGTAATAATTGTTGAATAAAGAAAAGATGGTGGCGATTTGCATGCTAAATGTACCTCGAATTCCATATTATGATAAAGTTTTTTTTTCCTCCTAAATTTCTTTTTGTACAAATTTTATGTTGAATCATGAACGTGTAAGTATTAGGACAATTTAATTGAACTAAATAAAATACAACATGTTACTCTTGACACCATCTGGCAGAGTTATTCAAAATCTTAGAGTTTTCAACCAAAAAACTTTCCTCTTCAACATAACCCATCTAGTATAGTTTTCTGGTACAGGATCTTAAAGTGTAGGAAAAGTCCATAAAAGTTTTAAAACTGCAGGGTTTTAAAGACTTGCAACTTGAAGCACTTAAACTGCACAGTTTATGCGTTTTCACGGATGTTCCTGCACTTTAAAATTCTAAATTGGGACATATATATATATAGAGAGAGAGAGAGAGAAATGTTCCAATTCAGGATGTGGGAAAAGTGCGGGAAAAACCACATGGTTTTAAACACTTAAAATTGTAGGCCTTTAAAACCGTGCGATTTTAAAGCTTTCCCGCACTTTAAAATTCTGTAGTAGAAACCTATTATACCTATATAATATCACATATCATATAATATAATATAAATATTGATAGGAAAATTATTTGGGAGGCAGCAAGATGTAGAATTACATGTAACCACTAATGATTAAATCCAAATTACCTCTTATTTGTAACTTGTATCAATAAACTACTTTTTGTTGAATTTGAATTAAAGATGTTAATAAATCTTCATTAAAATATCCATTTTCCCTTGATATTGTTTTAAAATGTTATAAAAAACATTTTTACCCATTGAAGCAAGTTTCCAACTGCAAAAATTAAAAACAGCAGTTGCTTATGCCAAAAAAAAAAATCAGAAAAAAGGCATGCTCCCGGTTAGGTAGAGATTTTTGTTGTGACAATTCTTTATTAAATGATTAACCAAAACTTATTGGCTCTTGTAATACAATTATTCTACTAGTTTCAGCATATGAGAAGCATTAGATCTTAATTCTCTTTTAATTAATACTTGGTGCGTCAGGTAATTGAATGAAAGAAATTAAAATTGGTTTTTGGCTGAAGCTTCCAATTATCGGAGATGGCTCATGGCTGCTAGCCGAACAATAACCTCCGGCTCTAGGAATGAGTTGGAACCATCCGTAAGACAAACAAGATGAGTTACGTTGCCAAAACCCATAGTTTCCTGAAGATAGCCTTCAATTAATGGATTGAATAATAATCTATCATCATGAATTTTAATAACTCTGGAGATAAAATCTCAATAAGCTACTAGCTAGCTGAAAATGGGTTCAAAATTCCACGACCTTGAAATTACAAGGTACTGAAACCTCATTGAAGATTTCAGAGTTTGTTGTAAACTGTACTTTCAATGCAAAGATCAGGGCGTTGGAAGGCAAGTGTTTTTAATCTATCCTATTATTGTGGACAGGGTCTACTTCTAGCGTAAAAAACGGTCTCCCTAGAACTGGGATAGAGTCTCATAAGTATGTGTACGTTAATTAAAAATAAAAACTATTTTACGGATGTAAGTCTAGAGAAATAAGAATAGACGACTCTTCAATTAACGAAATTAAAAGATTTTGTCATTTAGATTTCATGGACCAAAAATCAAATCAAAATTTGAGAATATTATGCAGCTTATTGATTTTTCACTCGGCTGTAATGCTAGGACTGAACGAGGAATCTTATTTATCCAGTCATAAATGTTCCCTGAGAATTGATGAATTGGATAATTAATCATCATTAACAAACTAGTTCCCTCATCCCCGAGAATTGATGATGGTTATCGAAGCCAGCAAAAATAAATACCTACTCTAAATAAATTGTGTATAGTGATTAAGCAGGATCATGTCCACAGAGATCGGTAATTATTTAAATCCTTTTAAAATGTAAAATGCAAAATAGGGGGATTGTTGACAATAATAAAAATCAAATTAAAATAACAAGAATGCAAATTCAAAATTGTAATTCAAATTGGGGAAAGCTCTAGTTGAAGGAATTAACTCAGCTTGATTCGACTACTGATCATTGATTCAAATATAAATCATTACTATTTATGAATAGACCGGTTATTGCTACTGAGACCCTCTAATAGCCAATCTCTCCTTAACTAGTCGATAACTAAGGTATGACCATTAGTTATTTCCCTAATCAATAAACAACCTTAGATACAATCATAGGATTTAATCAATTGACAGCCTGAAAAACTAGAGAGACCCAAATCTTGATCAACAAACGCATACGATGGTTCATTTAAATTAGATTGTTTATTCTTATAACACAACGTACTGCTATGCTATTTGTCACAAACATTAAAATCTTCATACGATGAATCTTTTAATTGACAATAGATTAAGTTGATAATTAAATAGTGGCCAATTATCTAATTAACAAACATAATCATGACAATAATTTAGAGAATAAACAAATACCCAAAAAGTAATAAAAAAATTAAAGCATAAGAAAGATCTCACATTAGTGATGAATCAAAGCTTCATTAAGCTTCAACAAGAATAATAGGTTTAGTTCTTCATAGAGAGAAGAGAAAAATTTAGATCTAGGGTTTCTTTTTTTTCTTTTTTTGACAATAGATTCCTCTCTTAAATTATCTTCCCTCTCTTCTCCTCTAGAGTTCTTTTTAAAATAAAATACTAATATCTAAAATATTATCTAAATATTAAATTCGTAATTACAAAAATAACCAAAAAGACAAAACATGTTAAACTAAAAACTGCAAGTCCGTAGTTGACAGCACGCGCCCACGCCATATCAACAAAGTTCTTTTGAAGCTCATAATTTCTCCAGGAGAACAATCATCCTCAAGCATCATCTTGTAGCCCAATTTTAGCACCAATCAATAGAATTGCACCTACAAAAATAAAACACAAGTAAATCACTATTATTAAGTGCAAAACATCGATATTAAAGGAAGTAAACAATGCAAAACTAGTGCATAAATTGTACTCTAACAAATTCCCCCACACCAAGATAATGCTTGTCCTCAAGCATATAACTCAAGACTAAGCCCAAATCTCCACTCAATTCTCATCTCAACTCATCCGAAAATAATCTTAAGCAAGCATACTTCAAGAATTTAAGTCGATCAACATTCGAGAGATAAGGATTTTAAAGTATAGGATCTCATAAGCTAATATAAAAGAAAAACATTCAACCACCAAGAAGATCCATTCAAAATTCAAGTGCAACAAGATTTAATAGCCCTCTCATTGACTTCACTCCATGCACTCAAAGTGTTTAGGGTATCATTTATGCACTCAAATCAAATCAAAGAATGCTATTACCATAAGCTTGCTTATACATCACATCTTAATCCACAAAACATGAATTAAATGCAAAAATCTAAGGGTCTTAAAAGTTGTAACGGGGTTAAATGGGTTAAATGAAAAAGAAAGGTCTATGAAAGAAAAAGAGATCAAAATGAGAAGAATGAACTCATGGAATGAACCTTATGATATCAAAATACTTATTTCTACTCAAGTCACCAAGAATATAAACATTTTTTTCTTTTCTTTTCTTTTCTTTTTTTCGATTTTTTTTTGTTTTTTTGTTTTTTTTTTTAGTGATGAATCAAACAAAGAAATGAACCTTGCACAATTTTATTCAAGCATAATGCTTGTTGATCTAATTGAGAAACTTTATTCAAGGTAGCAAGAGCAACAAAATATATACAAAATATATCCTAACAATGAGTCCAAAAATCTCCTTAAATTGAAGTTCAAAAAGAAGGAAAATATGTAAGTAGATGGAGAGAATTGGATGGGTAATGGTTAAGGCTCAAACAAAGATAACAAATAAAGGTCTTCGGGTGGAGAAAAGGAAGAAAAATGCAAAAATAGAAAAATGGAAAGTGGTTTGCCCTTCTCATTTTAATGCATAAAATCCCGTAATGTAGCTTCAACATGCATAACAAAGCAAGTTCTAGAATAAACAAACTAAGATTGATATTCACATAACAAAAATAATTAGAGCAAAGTGGTTGCTAATAGGCTCAAATCCTCACAAAGTTGATAATTTGCCATCAAATCATGTACACTCTTCAAATGAATCAACCATCAATAGTGGTGTAGAATGAGAAGAATGTATGAATGATATATAAAAGGAAAGGTAAAAAGAATAAGAAGAGAGAAAGATGTATGTAGTAATATAAAAAGTGAAAGATAAAATGTGAGTGATGAAAGAATATGATAAAATAAAAATATATGTAAATAATTTGAGATAGATGGGGAAAAGAGTAGTGAGAAAGAAAAGAAAATTAAAAAAATAATATATGAAGCATGCTAACTCCAAAATTATTTAAGGATGAGCAGAGTGAAAATAATACTTCCAATCATCAATATTGTAAAAATCCCTCCCCCACACCAAGAACTTACATTGTCCCCAATGTTAGATAATCAAAGCTCACATAAAAATTAAAGCGTAAGGATAAAAGATTAAAGGTAAAACTTCCCCGAATTGTGAGCTTTGATCCACATAATGTCTATGGGCTTGGGGGAAATAGTGGGATAAATCCCATACTCTCGAAGTATGCAGCCAAATTCTAATCCATCTTGTTCAGCTTGTGCTCTATTTTCTCTAACTGAATGCTCAAAGGTGGTGCAGATGTAGAAGGAATAGTTGGTGGGGCAGCAGTTTCGTCGTCAAACTCGTCATCAGAGGTAGCACCACTCCTAGCATAAAGCTTCTTTGGAAGTTGAGTGGGTCCTGGTTCAATAAATTGAAATCTCCCCTCCTTGAATTTGACCACACTTGTTCTTTCAAACACAGACATATCCAAACATTCCTTTTTGCAAGCTGGATGCAAATCATTATTGTCAAGATCAAGCAAACATAAGTTTATAGCTAACAGAGTAATGTATGGACCAAGAAATAAAGTCCTATACCGTTTAAGCACACTCTGAAATTGTTCTGCTAACCAAAAACCTAAATTAGGCCTCACATCATTTAACATGCACCAGATAAAATAAAACTCAATTTTAGAGAAAACTCCTGAGTGATCTTTTTTTTCCTAAAAAATTATGTGCTAAGAACCGATGCACACATTTCAAAACAGGATCACATAAAAAAGAGCTCTTTGATTTACTCGGGTCATAGGCATTGTGATCAAAAGATAAATTACGCCAAAGACCATAAGGCTCAAAATTTTTGCTAAAGTCACAAGTTGTCTCTAAATATGCATCACTAGAAGAATAATCATCATCAATGAATCCTAAAGCTAGGTTAAAATCTTAGATAGATTGTGAAAAATTTTGTCCCATTAACCTAAACTTTATAACATCCAGAGTATGCAAAGTAAAATCATTTGGTATATTAAATTGAAAAGTGGCATAGAACTCCCAAATCAACTCAACATAACCCAAACAATCAACATCAACAAATTTACGCAAACCAATCTTATCTATCAAAGAATTAAAATTATCCTTAACATTTAATTTTTCAAGAGTCGGGTAATGAATATACTTAGCTGGAAGTATTTTGCGTTTGAAAATATCTTTGTACCTTTCTTTCTCTTGTTGAGTCATGAATGTGAGGCAACATCCGAGATTGGATTCAGCAAGTGGCAAAACACTCATGCCCTTTCCATGTTTCGATCTTTGTCTCACGGCTTGGCGTGAATTTGAAATTGTGTTCCATGGAACCGTAGTGGGAGCGGCAATCTTGGATTTCTTTGCGACGGGTTTCTTTTTAGACGTTGATGACTTGGAAGTTGATGCTTTCCTCTTCGGCATTGTTACAATAATTTCACTCACGGGTAATGATTCACGTGGCTAGAATGCTGGACGTGGACTGCTTGCAAATGCGGCTGGGATTTGGGATGCACGGCTGCTGGTGATTGCAGGCACGCGGCTGTTGGTTGCTAGATACGTGGGCTGGAGACGCAGGCTACTGCGCGCGGGCTGGTTGCACGAGGGATGGTGAGCTGCTGGTTGTGCAATGGAGCTGCGTACGGGATGGTTGGTGAGCGCGGCTGCTACTTGCGGGATGGTGCTCGCAGCTGCTGCTCTGATGCTTGCGCTGGTTGCGCGATTGGTGCAAACGTGGGATGTTGGTTGCTGGTACTTTGTGGGCTGGTGACACGCGATGCTGGTGCAGACGCAAGATGCTTGGGATGCTGCTGGAAAGAAAACAAATTTTTGTGAATTAGGAATTTTGTGAATAGTAAATTTTTTTATTAATTAATTTTTTTAAAATAAAATAAAAGAAAAAAACTTTTTTTCATTTTTTTTAAATAAAAAAACCTCTTTTTTTTTAAATAAATAAATAAAATAATTAAAAAAACTTTTTTTTTTAGGAGACACTTGAGACACTAAAAATTTCAGAAGTACTTTTTTAATAAGCATATGGGCAAGCCTTATAACCATTTTACTTTAAAATCACAGAAGTACTTATTAGTTAAGACGTGGGCACGCCTAACCAAAAAATTTCTTCTGGCCAAAATAAGCAAAAACATTATTTAAACAATCTGAATCAAAATTAAAAACAAAAGATATAAAAAAAATCAAAATAAATAAATCCTTTGCGTTGCCTCCCAAAAAGCGCCTTTGTTTTATGTCTTTGGTTAGACACATTCATGCATCAATCTCCATAAATGGGACTCTCGAGAGCTACTTTCTCCACAATATTCACCGAAAAACCTTCATAAAAAAGTTTTAAGCAATGACCATTAACCTTAAAAACTTTGTCAAAGGTCGGATTCCAAATCTCAACTGCACCATGAGGAAAATCATTAGTAACAATAAAAGGTCCTACCCAACGAGAACGTAATTTATTAGGAAAAAGTTTAAGCTTAGAATGAAAAAGAAGAACTTTTTAACCAACAGAGAACTCCTTTCTCAAAATCATTTTGTCATGAAATATCTTCGTTTTTTCCTTGTAAAATCGCGAACTCTCATAGGATTCGTTTATAATCTCCTCTAGTAGTATTCTATGCATGCACGTGGACTGACTTATCCCTTTAATATCAGCAATTGTCCACATTGACAAATCACTTAAGTTATTTTGTGACGATCAGTCAGCAATATTGTATTCTAATTACAATAGGAGCTTAACATAGTCAAAACATATAGACATCAAATTTCTAGTTATTAGAAAAAGAGTTCAAAGTGGACAGTTTTCTATAAAGCACATTGGCACCAACTCCATGATTGTAAATTTGCTTATTAAGGGATTACTACTCAAAGTGTTTCATGAGCACATTACTCTTATGGATGTCGTGTCATTAAAGGATATTTAGTTTTAATGGGTGTTTGTAATTTTAGATGCTTTTATGTTATAGACATATTTCGATTATTTCAATTATGGATATTTGGGGTTATTTTCTATAGAGATACAATTTTGAATAGTTTACACTCTGATTTTTGTACAGTTTGATCTCACTAAGGCTTAAACTTGGCCAATTGAAGAAAAGCATGTTATGATCATACTACATAAAATTTTAATGCTACACATCTATATCATGATCTATCTTATTCAGTTGTATTGGTATAGTGACCATTACTTAGTCGAGTTATAATAGTTGTAACAAAGGCCGCTTTGATCTTATGTTGGTATGATTGATAGATCGGATTGGTTATAGATATATTTTGGTAATGACAATAAAGTTAAGTTCATACAATTATTTTTGTAAAGCATGATTGTTTGAGGAAAAATTTGGAATGATATTTTTAGACTAATAAAAAAATGACACCTGGAAAAATTACAAGGGCAAAATGGGCACAATACTTGGAGCAATATAAGGATTCCATTTAGAAGAATTTATTACATTGGATGGCTTGGAAATCAATTATCAAGGTCGGATGCTTTAAGACATTTATGAAAAAGAATAAAACTAGCAAAAAATGAATATTCTTGTTCTTTTTTCCTAAATATGAGACATAACCCTAAAAACATTCTCTCCTTTAATTTAAGGATGACATCTAGTTCTAATTGTTTTGTATTCTCTTTGTCACTAGTCTCCACTATACAAATTCCTTATTCACCCATATCGGAGGCTATTATCTCCTTACATTCTCTACTTTCTTTTTCTCTTTTTCACGCACATACTTCCTTATCTTTCACTCCATGTTTTAGATCATCACCTACTTCTCTATTTCTAAAAGGCCATTTGTATTCTCTACCTTCATCATCTTCACTATCTTCATCTTTATCAAGGTCAAAATCTCTATATAGCTATCTAGCTTATGTTATTAATCTTTTATAATGTAAAATCTTATATAACCTCTTATTTATATAGTGGATTGACAATTACTTACTCCCACAAATGTAGGCCAAAGTCAAATGTAAATATTGTATATTCTTTACAATTGTGTTTGTTTTGCTATATTTTTAATTTGAGATCCAAATTATGTTTCACATATAAGCTTACTTGAGCTACCATGTTACGCTAAGTATTTTGTTAGAGCACTTGAACTACCCCCCAATACATCTGAGCTACTCCTAAGCATATATTAATGCCCTACATCAACTCCCTAAATTAAATCTTATCAGGCTCCACTGAGCTCTCCCATATTATTCCTCATATGGCTACCTCAGCCCACTTTGCGTCCTTTAGCTCATCACCAAAGCTACCTTAACTAAACCACCTGCCCTAAACATAAAAAAAACAAACACACACACACACACACACAAACACACACCTAAATCCAAACGTAGTACAAGCTTTTCTTAAATATAAATTTATTTGTTTGAATTAGATTTGAGCTACATCAGGTGAGAACTACCCAATTGGTTCGAATTGGATTTTAACAAAAATTAGTGAAAACAAGCATGGCTATTAGGTTACTCATATAGCTTAAGTGAGAGATTGTTGGATCGTTAATCCAACATTAGCTTATATGTGAATAATTATACGTTGCAAACTATCATATAAGGTTAAATCCAAGTAAAAGTGATCTATTAAATTTTCAGTAATTTGGGTTTTAATGTATAGAGACTTTATGGAAAATTATATTTTTCTAATGAGCTAAAATAAAAATACCTAAAGATAATAAGAAATTTATCTATATAAGTGGTTATGGTCCCCAGATTACACACAACATTCTATTCTTTTCTAGCATCCCATCATCAAAGAGAGTGCAGAGAGAAAATTAAAGGATTCTTAAGGATAACATGTTGATCTGTAAGAAAAAACGCATGGCTCTAGTGAGTAACTAAACAATATGGATTCAGGTGTGGTTCCACATATTTATTTATTAATTGTTGGTGATACAACATTAATGTTCTTGAGATTTTAGGTGATGGTTTTCACCAAAGCATTATTTTCTAACAGTTAAAAGTGATGAAAGAGAGCTTTTGTTTAAAAAATATGCAAACCTTTTTTTTTTAACTAATGGTAATAGTTGACTTCATATTGGCTTCTTCTACTCTTGTTAAAACGGCTTCATTTTTGGAATTTATGTAGAGGCCACTGGTGAGTTTCTTTGGTCTGAGGTTGTCGGACTCCAAACATGCTCGGGATTATTTTATGGTGGTTCAGTGAAAATTTATAGGTTTATCACTTTACTCAAAAGGAAGAGTGTAGGGTTATTAATAGAATAAAAGTTAGCAAGAGTTTTTAAAAGAGTTCGAGGGATGCCAATAGCTAGTGCCAAGAGGCAACATTGGAACATTAGGTGAAATTTTTTATAAGATCTCCTTACTTTTAGCAGCTACAACAATAAAAAAAATATAAAAAAAAAACTCAAAATTTAATTAACTTTTAACTATGTCTTGAATATTAGCCTCCTAAAAAACCATCTCTAAGAAGAGATGAATATGCCTTTGTTGGAGAAACATTAGTGTTTTAAATATTTTATAAAAACTTTTAGGATCGCTTTCATACAACAATATATAAGAATTTGTAATCTAGAAATCGTACCTTAAAAATCCAATTTGGCTTTTTCCGCTGAAGTGATTTAGGCTCCCAGATCACAATCCGTTACCACCACTCCTATTAGATCACGATCCATCACCACCACTCCTATAGATTACGATCCGCCACCACCAAATAATCTTCCAGGCTATGACTCAAGTTTGATCTGCACTTGACATGTGGGTGCCTTTATCACCACTAAAGCAACTAGCACGAGAAAATTTTTCTCTCAACAATTGAGAGAAAAATCTTTTTCTCTGACCTGTATAAAGTGGCTACTCTCATTCTTTTGGGAGAAAATAAACCCTTTTATATTTCCATCTAGTGGAAACCCTAGGATCCATATTTATTTATTTATTAATTCTATTAAATCCCTTTTGATTTAAATTAAAAAATAATTAAAACAAAAGTCAGGTTACTTGTTTTTGTGTTATAGGGGCCCACCTTGTAAAATAACACAAGGCCCCTTGCACTCAAGCATATTAATGAAGCCTCTAACTAAATAATATATTTAGGCTTTTGACCCAAATAGCTAGTTATTTTTCTTATTAATCCAGTAGTGGTGCAGTCAATTAAATGAGCTAATCCGGGGATCATTTGGAAACATACAATAGTGGCTACAATAATTAAGCATGTAATTAAACTAGTCCAATTATTTAATTTCAAATATACTCCACTAAAAGATTGGAACTGACCTCCATAATTGTATGCTCGAATAATAATTCGTCCCAAGCCACATTGATTTCTTTACTGTATAATCCTTTGTACCACATCGTTAATTAAATCGATATCTCAACTGTCCAATCAATTTACTAACATTTTATTCCTTGATACTTACTAGTTTTCTCTAATGATCATTTTCAACATACTAAATATGTTGACACACTCTAACCAAAAAATTCTATGATCAAGTGCCGAAAACCCATCAAGAGATGTGTTGTACAAATTCTATATTGTTAATCTATAACTCCAATACTCATAAATGCTCCCACCAAGATACCGGGTAATCTTGACCACAATTGTGTGTTGTGCCCATTGGTAACTCAAATGGAATAACAATTACAATCATGAAATCATAACTAACTCAAGATTAAGATTACAGTAAAATCAATGCATATGAGATTTAATAAGTTTGACAGTCATTTCAAGGTTAATTAAATCTCATATGTGATCCAGCTCAATAAAGTCATACATGATTAAGATAAATCATTCAATGAATTTACCACAGTTTAAACATAAATAGAGCGCCCAACTCTATTTATCAACTGCAAACTTAATTTATTTAATCATAAGATAACTTGTATTTATGTCTTTGTGAATCCATATAATGATCAGATAAATACATATAATATAATTAAACGGATCTTATTCAATATATTTATGCAATTGAAAAATATCTCATATTTTATTAATCAGAAAATAAATTAATATGCTTTAAATGAGCACATAATCCCAACATCCTTTACAGCTACTATGCAATTACATTCAAAGAAAGATCCTAGACCAGATGGCTTGCGGTCGTAGTCTTTTTCCTAGACCAGATGGCTTGCTGCTGCAGTCTTTTTCGAAAAACTGACCGTTGGTGCCAATCAAAAAAATGTTTAATCAACACTGACACTGTTGGGGTCAATTAAATCTTGGTAGTTGGAGCAAATTGTGCCAATCAAAGAGTATGGGGTTGTAGGCTATACTAGCTTCGACCAATCAATGTTGGCTTTCTAAGGTGGAAAATTTTGCAATTTGGGAACTCAGTAGTTGCTGAAGTCTTTGAAGGCTAGTTAAGCATGTAGATTAAATTTGTTGACGCAAAATTGGGGAGCAAACCTTTTCATATTTGGGTTATGCATTTATAACTTATGAATGGTAAATATTTAATTTTTTTAGGATAAATTCCAATTAATCTACTAAATAAAATGATAATCTTCAATTTATCTCTCAAAAATATGAAAATTTTAAAATTTTTTCATTCAAATGATGATGGCAAATGTAGGGTATGTTGATGATTTCTTTTTTTATCTTCTAATGGGGTTAAATTCACATTTTCACATTTTTAAATGGGGTTAAATTGACATTTTCACATTTTTAAGGAGTAAATTAAATATTGTCATTATAAATAGGGGGTAAATTGAAATCTATTCTATTTCTCAAGCATAACGTTATTTCAAACTTTTTTTTTCTAATTTAATCAATTGCAAACATTTAAAGTGAAAGGTAGCATTTAATGATGTTCATTAATCATCTACTATTGGATTGCAATAAATAAGTAGTTCAAAATTTCTGTCAAAATTTTAAGGAAATGCACCCGTAAAATGTGCTTAAATGGTCATATAGACTCCTTTAATTTTAGAATTGGTCATATCGACTCTTTTTCTCCCAATTATACTCTTTGATTAGAGTCAATAAACTTTCATAATAGTAAGATAAAAATAATAAATAAAATAATATATAAATACAAATAAATTTGTTTCCTTTCATTAAGGAATGTTATAATTTTTCCGCTGAAATTTTTCTGTCATGTCAAGTTAGTACCAATGTTTAATGAAAAATATATTTTACCACATAATATTTACATTGTTATCACTTCACACCATTACGTTAACGCAGTTAAAAATTTATTAATATTACAAGGCATATAAGGAATTTCTGTTGAAGTCAAAATGCACAGTTTTCAATTGTAAAATAAACCAGCTCATCCAACATATTCGCCTAAATGAAGATGATGAAATGAAGATGAAGATGAAGAAAAAATAGAGAAGCAGCGGAAATGAAGAAGAAATTGCTTAAAAATTAATAATTAAAGCTATAATAAAATATCATCTGAAGAGGACATATTAAGGCATATATTAAAATTTAAAAAAATTGGGTACTTTTCATTATAGCTCACTTTATCCCAAATTAAAAAAAAAAATCCGTTTAATAAAGAAGAAATTACAACTCATTTTAATATATGCCATATTAAGGCGTATATTAAAATTTTAAAAAATTGGGTACTTTTCATTACAACTCACTTTATCCCAAATTAAAAAAAAAAAAAAACTTAGTTCATTCATTAAACGGAGGGCTAGTGGAAAATACAGCAGCATAACACAACAGGTACTGTAAGTAGGAAAAAAAGATTCCAAAAACATGCAACCTTAGTTCCTTTCCTTCTTGTCGTAGAAAATGAATTCAACATAATTTAACTACAAATAAACAACATATTTATATTTATGTTAGAAGTTGAATCACTAATTGAAGAAGGGAAAAAATAATGGAAATTAATTAATAAAGAAGGAGAAAATTATAAAAATTGATTAATTAGATTTACTCAGTAATCACAATTAAAGGAGATTAATCAATCACTTGCCTTCCAAATTAACATGTAAAAACCAAATGTTTATTCAAAATTATCGAGATCAACTTTTTAAGATTGAAGCCACAAAATCAAAGCGAGTATACTGTACCCAATTATCTGCAAAAAAATTAAAAGAAAAATCATTAATAATAATTTTTAAGTTATCAAGATCATCATCACATTCATAAAAAAATATACGGCTAAATTTCTTACAGTGACAAACTTATTTTTCATGAAAGATGAAGAAACCCCAGCGATGAGAGCACATCCAAGGCCCAATAACATCGTGTTGGCACATAGTGGAAGCGCCTTTTCGGAAAAAGAAAAAAAAAATTGTAAGCCAATTATTTCTGTTCTATGATTTATTTATTTAATTCTCCTTGAACTGATGGGAATAAATTGAATATTACATCATAATTATGATCTACCGACTTTTCCTTTCTCTAAAAGGACACATAGCTATTAGATCATAAACTTGATCCAAGATGAATAAATTCAAGCCCAACTCATAGAAGATTCCATGAGTATGTATGGTTGGTGAGATTTGAATTATTTGAATTAGGTGTGATAGGTGTGGTTGGTGAAGTAGGTGAGTGGTAGGTTTAATGAATGGTGAGAATTTATGTAGTAGTTAAATAAATGAATGGTTGTGATTAATTTGTATCATGTATAAATACCCCCTCTCCCCTTTGGTTTAAGCATCAAGTGAAGTAACAAAATCTCTAAGGTATAGAGAGTGAAAAATAAGAGTTGTAATTAGTGAGGAGTGTTGTTGAAGAAATAAAATTGTGTGTTTTATTTATAAATTCTCCAACAAAGTGGTATCAGAGCTAGTGCTTGATGCTATATATAGTCATATAGCATATCAAATCGAAGATCTCGACGAGAGGAACGTGACGCCACAAAAATCATCCCGATCTGAGACCGAACACGCCCACACTTGGCGGCGGAAGTTTTCTGTCCTGAAGCTGAGTCGACTCACCGAGTTGAACCAAGCTAAGCCGAACTGAACCAAGTCGAGCCGAGCTGAACCGAATCAAGTCGAACCGAGCCAACTCGATCTGAACCAATCCGGACCGAACCAAGACTACCAAGCCGAGGTTGACCGACGTTGACCGTTGACTCGAGTCCTTCCCAAGGTTTTTCGACGTGCCAGATCCATCTGTGCTTTCAGAATTTCCAAATTCTCACTCAATTTGTGAGTTATGGCAAACGGTGGTATGATGTCATTTCAAGTTCCACAATTAAAGGGAAGTAAGTTTGACAATTGGAGTATTAAAATGAAGGCTCTATTGGGCGCACATGACGTATGAAGAAAGGCTTTATTGTGCCAGAAAATGAAGCCGCTTTAACTGCGGCACATAAGGAGAATTTAAAAGACTTGAAGAAGAAAGAGAATAAAGCAAAGTATCTCATCTTTCAATCATTAGATGAAGATACTTTTGAAAAGATTGCTGGTACAACCTCCTCAAAAGAAGCATGGGAGAAACTAGAGACCTCTTACAAAGGAGCGGAGCAAGTTAAGAAGGTTCGTCTCCAAATATTACGAGGAGAATTTGAGTCCTTACACATGAAGACGTCGGAGTCAATTTCTGACTACTTTACTCAGATTGTGACCGTTTCCAATGAATTAAAAAGAAATGGCGAGGAGTTAAAAGAGGTAAGGATCATTGAAAAGATACTTCGATCAGTAGACTCAAAGTTTGACCATATTGTTGTGACAATTGAAAAAACAGGAGATCTGGAGGATATGACAATCGAGCAACTTCAAGGAAGGTTGCAAGCCTATGAAGAAAAAAAAAAAGAAGTAAGGAATCGAAGAACAACTTCTCAAGATGGAAGTCAATCCAAAGAAAAGAGAAGAAAGCTCCGACAAGGAAAGAAGGCACTATGTCCGAGGTAGAGGTCGAGGACGAGGTAGAGGTCGTGGTCATGGACGAGGTTGGAATTTCAACAACTCCAATTATGCCAAAGGAGAAAGCTCAACCAGAGGACGAGGCAGAGGCAATCCAAGATCGAGGTATGACAAATCCCAAGTACAGTGTTATAATTCTCAAAATTTTGGGCATTATGCTTCATAATGCAGAGCTCCAAGCACCAAAATTGAGGAGAGAATGAACTATGCTGAAGAGAAAAATGGTGAAGATGGCACACTTTTACTAGCACGACACAAGTGGAGGTCAAGAAAATACATTGTATCTTGACACAGGTGCTAGCAATCATATGAGTGGAAACAAAAGGATGTTCGTGCAACTAAGTGAATATGTGAATGGCAGTGTTACTTTTGGAGATGATTCAAAAGTACCAATGAAGGGTAGAGGTAACATTCTTTTTCATGCAAAAGATGGTAGTCATCAAATAATTTCGAATGTTTACTATGTGCTCAATATGAAAAGCAACATCCTTAGTTTGGGTTAACTTTTAGAAAAAGACTATAATATTCACTTAAAAGATTATAGTCTTTTCCTAAGAGATGACAAAAGAAATCTAATTACAAAGGTGAGAAGGTCGAAGAATCGAATGTTTCCATTAAATATTCAAAATGATGTTGCAAAATGTCTCAAAGCCTGTCACAAAGATCAATCCTAGACTTGGCATCTTCGATATGGGCATCTCAACTTTGGAGGACTGGAGCTACTATCTAAGAAGAACATGATGAAAGGCTTACCATACATCAATCACCCTGATCAACTTTATGAAGGATGTTTACTTGGCAAGTAGTTCAGGAAGAGCTTTCCAAAGGAGTCAAACTCAATAGCTCAGAAGCCAGTCGAGCTCATTCATACTGATATGTGCAGTCCATTCAAGGCAAACTCCCTTGGTAAAAGTAACTACTTCCTTCTCTTCATAGATGATTTTTTAAGAAAAACTTGGGTGTATTTTTTGAAGTAAAAATTAGAAGTCTTTGAAGCTTTCAAGAAGTTTAAAGTTGCAATGGAAAAAGAAAGTGGATATCAGATTAAAGCCATGAGATCTGATCGAGGTGGAGAGTTCACTTCCAAAGAATTTTTTGAGTTTTGTGAAGCAAATGGAATTCGATGCCCTTTGATAGTTCCAAGATCCCCCAACAAAAAGGAAGAACAAAACATCCTCGACATGGCAAGAAGCATGCTTAAGAGTAAGAGGCTACTTAAAGAATTTTGGGCTGAAGCTGTTGCATGTGCAGTCTACTTATCCAATCGATCTCCAACAAAAAGCGTGTGGGGCAAGGCGCCACAAGAAACTTGGAGTGGAAGAAAACCTAGTATCACCTATCTAAGAGTTTTCGGAAGCATTACCTATGTACATGTACCAGACGAAAGTAAAGCCAAGCTAGATGACAAAAGTGAGAAGTTCATCTTCATCGGCTACGACAACAACTCCAAAGGATACAAGCTTTACAATCCAAACAACGGGAAGATCGTGATAAGTCGAGATGTAGTTTTTGATGAAGAAGGAGAATGAGATTTTGGCTCTGGTGTGGATGACTTCAACTTCTTTCCCATTGAAGAAGATAATCATACACAGATAAAACAAGTAGACGAACAACAAGAGCCTGCTACTCCACCTATCTCACCAACATCAACCACATTCAGAGATTCACCGCTGTCTTTCTTAAATGAAAGAACAGAAGAACGTACAAGGAGTCTTCAAGATCTCTATGAGGTAACTGAGAGACATGATAATCTCACTCTCTTTTGGCTCTTTGCTGATTGTGAGCCAGTCAACTTCCAAGAAGTTGCACCAGATGAGAAGTGGAGAATTGCAATGGATGAAGAAATCAAAGCCATTGTAAAAAATGATACTTGGGAGCTCACTACTCTTTCCAAAGGTCATAAGGCGATTGGCGTCAAATGGGTGTATAAAACAAAAAGATGTGCGAAGGGAGAAATTGAAAGGCACAAGGCGAGGCTAGTTGTAAAAGGCTATAGTTAAAAGGCTGGCATAGACTATGACGAGGTATTTGCTCCTGTAGCTCGACTTGAAACTATTAGACTTATTATTTCTTTGGCTGCTCAGAATAAATGGAAGATTTTTCAAATGGATGTGAAATCTGCTTTCTTGAATGGATTCCTTGAAGAAGAAGTTTACATCGAACAACCATTGGGTTATGTGGTGAAAAGACATGAAGACAAAGTTTTGAGATTGAAGAAAGCTCTTTATGGGTTAAAGCAAGCACCAAGGGCATGGAATAGCAGAATTGACAAGTATTTTCAAGAGAAAGGCTTCACCAAATGCCCATATGAACATGCTCTCTACGTCAAAGAAAAAGATGGAGATATTTTGATTGTGTGCCTGTATGTGGATGATCTCATCTTCACTAGAAGTAATCCAAGCTTATTTGAAGAGTTCAAGAGAGTGATGATTAAAGAGTTCAAGATGACTGACATCGGACTGATGGCATATTACCTCAGCATTGAAGTCAAGCAAAATGAAGAAGGCATATTTATCTCCCAAGAAAGCTATGCAAAGGAGATTCTCAAGAAGTTCAAGATGAATGATTGTAAGCCTATAAGCACGCCAGTGGAATGCGGAGTTAAATTATCCAAACATGATGAAGGCGAAGATATAGATCTAACATTCTTTAAAAGTTTGGTTGGAAGCCTACGTTATTTGACATGCACAAGACCAGATATCCTTTATGCTGTTGGACTTGTGAGTCGATACATGGAGAATCCAAAGACCACCCATTTTAAAGCTGCAAAAAGAATCATTCGCTACATCAAAGGTACAACTAATTTCGGCTTGTTATACTCATTTTCTAATGACTACAAGCTTGTTGGATATAGCGATAGCAATTGGGGTGGAGATGTAGATGATCGAAAGAGCACCACATGATTTGTGTTCTTCATGGGAGATACTGCTTTCACATGGATGTCAAAGAAGCAACCAATTGTCACGCTATCTACCTGTGAAGCTGAGTATGTAGCTGCCACATCAAGTGTTTGTCATGCAATTTGGCTTAGAAATTTGCTGAAAGAGTTACGTTTGCCACAAGAAGAGCCAACCGAGATTTGTGTTGATAACAAATTAGCAATTGCCCTATCCAAGAATCCAGTCTTTCATGATCGAAGCAAACACATAGACACTCGCTATCATTTCATAAGAGAGTGTATTGCAAGAAAAGAAGCGCAAATCAAGTATGTAAAATCACAAGATCAAGCAGCTGATATCTTCACTAAGCCACTCAAGCAAGAAGACTTTGTAAAATTCAGAAGTTTGCTTGGTGTCACAGGATCAAGTTTAAGGAGGGGCGTTGGATCATAAACTTGATCCAAGATAAATAAATCCAAGCCCAACTCATAGAAGATTCCATGAGTAGGTATAGTTGGTGAGGTTTGAATTATTTGTGTTAGGTGTGGTAGGTGTGATTGATGAAGTAGGTGAGTGGTAGGTTTTAATGAATGGTGAAGATTTATATAGTAGTTGAATAAATAAATGGTTGTGATTAGTTTGTATCATGTATGAATACCCCATCTCCCCTTTGGTTAAAGCATCAAGTGAAGTAACAAAATCTCTAAGGTGTAAAGAGTGAAAAATAAGAGTTGTAATTGGTGAGGAGTGTTGTTGAATAAATAAAATTGTGTGTTTTGTGTGTTTTATTTGTAAATTCTCCAACAATAGCGTCTTCATCTCAAATTTTTTATCGCCTTCCATGTCTGGTAAATCTTGTTAAAAAAAAATATCACTTAAAGAAATAAATTAGTAATCATTTATTATTTATTAATGAGAATTTGTACATTTATAAAATAAAGTCGAAATTATTACCTTCATAAGACCATTTACGAATGCGAATATGGACATGGTAAATCTTGGTAAAAATTAATGTTTTTGTATTGCAAGTACGAAAGGTCTACCAAGCACGTATTTCTGCATATATGAATCAAAATTAAACTATCTCGTAAAAGTTACAAAAAATAAAAGAGAAAGACAAAATTATGACATGTGAGCTAATCAATAATTATTTGCAAGATGAATAAATTGTATATACCTGCACGTGCATGCAAAAAGGTAGCTGAAGTGTAAATCCCGTCAGAATCACGAGAGTGAGTGAAGCCATAAATGTCTGTGACCTCCATCTGAAAAAGGGCAGCTGCAACCAAGATTAAGAACAATCAATTAGACTATTAATTTGGATTGGGTCAATATTATGTTTTGTAGACTATTTTCATCTTTTTCTCAATTAAAGGAGGGAGATATACAAAGTATAAATCAATTTTGTGTCCCTGTCTCTCTAAGATTCGAAATCGGAAGGATAGTAAAAAAACTGCTTAAAAATCACCGTCAAACCCTTGGAAGCAATATGATTCATTAAATTATGTTACAGAAGCGTGCAAGTGGGGTACTTAACGGGCAGGGAAATAAGCGCATCCACATAGAAAACACAAGATTTGGATCGAGAGAAGTGGGGGAGATCCAGACATAAATCCCAAGGTAAAACTCTGAAAAATTGGGATCAATTAATGAATATTAAAAAGATTACGAATTAGAAAGTCAGACATAAATCCCAAGGTAAAACTCTGAAAAATTGATCAATTAATGAATATTAAAAAGTCATGCTCAGGTCTGGGAGGTACCAACGTTTAAAATTTATAAAATTGGTGTTGTGAAAAACGAGCTTATACTAGACTGTTTGAACTAGAACTAAGCAACCCAAGATAATCGAATTAACAAATGCAAGATTAGGAAAGAAACAAAGAAACACAGAACAATAAAGAACTCGCAATCAAGCCAAGAATCTAACGTGGTTCAGCTCCACAAAGGAACCTACATCCACGGCTGCAAATGCCAGCAAGGGCAGAAGATTTATTGAACCAGAATGGTTGATTACAATGACTTCGCAATACAGATTACAAACTCTCAAAGCTTAACTTTTCTCTCTGTAATGCAGCTGTAAAAGCTTTTCTGTCTTGAGCTTCAGAAAACAGCATATTTATATTGCTTCTTCCACACGTGTGTTTCCACTAATTGAGCTAAGCTGTTATCACTAACTGCTTATTCAATTGGATCCCACTAACTCCAGCTCATCAGCCACCTCAGCAAGTTCATAACAGATTATAACTAACTTCTGGCTTCACAATTGGGATTTAAACTAGAATTAGGGTTGGACAACGCTGTATACAGCTTTAATTCTAATTCAAATTTAGTAAATTTAGATGTCTGGACCTGAGCATCATTTATATTTATATATACCTTGTCTATTTCAACATCACAAATCTGGGTTAAGGCCGTCAGAAAAATGTTCATCGGTAATGTGGGGACAATGGCCTGAAATATATGTCCAGAAGAACCGGTGTTATTCAATCAATCATTTTCATGTACGTAGTTTGGAACTTTTATTAATTCTTTCTCAGTACTTAATAAACAATATCTACCTTCAATATTTCAATGAATCTTCAATATTTCAATGAAAAATCTTGGAGTCAAATCAGCAAGACTTTGTACTGGAAGTAAAGAAGCTGATACACTCCCAAAAACCTGTAAAAACAAAATTCGAATCTCATTTCTGCGAATCTAAAAAGGATAAAAAAATGAAAAATCTTCATATCATTCATTGTTCTGTATAAGAAGCAACTCACAATGTTAACCCAAGTGTATGAACCAACTACATGGTTGATTGCAATGAGCTTCTTCTTGAAAACTTCCAGAAAGCTTGGAGCTGCAGCTGCTGTATTATCGTCCTCAGGTTGTAATGCATAGGCATCTTGTAGCGCCGAAGGAACGACCTGTTTCTTCAATAGTTTCTGATGATTTCTATTGCTAATAATGCCTTCACTGTGTGTAATTTTGTTTTGATTTGTTAAGTGCAATGATCTTTGAGAGAAGCATTTGATTGATGGGGACTTGTTGCTCGGACTTATGTTTACGAAGGCGCCGTGTCTTTGTGTCAATGGCGACGCAATTGTTTTAAAGCAACCAGACGATTAATGGTCAGGAGAATATTAAAAAGAAATTCAAGTATTGAAATGAAGAAGACTCAAGGCATTTTGCGAAACAAGAACTTACCAGGCTGTTCGGAGACAAGGCATTTTGGAGAGAAGTTTAAACACTGCATTTGGAGCATGATTAATACTCTTTCATCTCTCGGCTGGCATTTTGCTAACTCAGAAAAATTTTGTTCTGTTTTTTTATGATAGAATCCCGAAGAGATTGCAGAGAGCTCTGCAATTAATATACGCTTGCAATACACTTGACTATGTAAACTAATTGCAGTCCTTTATATATAAGTGAAAATATAAACGCATTATGAATACTTTTTGAGAAAATAGAATTGGCACAAAATTACAGACATTATAATCCAGGTCAATTGAGAATTCAAATAGGTACATCGCACAACTCAAAAGTCTACTGAGCATAGTTCTGTAATCTACTCTCATTAATAATATGAAAAGAAATCTATCCATTATCTAACTTTTTTATGGAAAGAGGAAAGATCTTCCATGATACTCCAATTCCAGTGATGGCGTTATGAATAGCTTATTGAGTAAGAGTATTTTTGCTCAATTTCTTTTACTATTTGTTAAGCCAATTTATCATTCTATTCTAACTAAGATCGGTGTATCTCTAATGGAAACACAACCAAATGAATAGAACCAAGACGAGAGGTCAAAGAAAACAAAACTCACAAGAAAAAAACAAAACCAGAAAACTTCACTAAGCAAGCAAATTTGAACAAACAAGACAAGCGTCCCTTACTCTTTAATTAAAAGAATCTAGAGCAAAGCTATGCGGTAATAAGGTTTTGTTAGATTAACTGTGTTAGTAATATGCCCTAAAGGCCAATCGAATGGTGTTTGTTTGTTTAGGGTATTATTATATTTGAATAGCATTTTGATATTTATAAAATGGCAAAGTTATCAACATTCATAAATTAATTTAATGAATATAGTCCAAGAAGTAAAATAGTTAAGGAACTCATTCTCGAGTTTGTCCTGAATATGAAACGTGTGTCCTTTGTACTATACTTCTAAAATAGTTCCTAGTGGTGGATTTATGATTGGACATTATAAATTCCTATAAACACTAGTATGTGTTATGACTCCTTATGGTATGTGATACTAAAATGGATGGTGAGTTTCATATCATTGACATGAGATGTCAAGTCAAACATATAGGTACTTGTTGAGAGAATGAGTTTACTGAACTTGACCAAATATAGTAAGCCATATGGTTTTGAGTGTTAATAGCTTATTATACATTGTAATAGACACTATGTTTAGTAATGGTCTATAGACCTGAGGCATAACAGATGTCTTATACATAGACATCTCTGATATGTGAAAGCATAATGATTGATTCCTAATCACGGAAGAGATCTAGCAATAGCTGTCATGGTTGGCTATGTATGAAGACAAGTGTATGGCCAATATGGAATTCATCACTTTGTAATATACAAAAAGGATGTCCCAATGAGATAATATGAATTGGCATGAGAAATCCTTGGCCAAGGTGAAATATATTTGAAGGAGTTCAAATTATATTTTCATGTCAAGTTCATTTAGATTTATTTTAAGATAAAGCATAATTGCTTAACATAATAAACCATAAGCCGTGCTTTTCTTTGGACATGGATGATGAAGAGACCAAGACATAGAGATACAATGGAATAGGTTCTATAGATCCAACAATTCTTGTTATTTGGATAGTTGTGATATACTGCTAGGTGTCACTCATGACTTGTAGAAACCTTAAGATTAATATTGGTAAAGTGTATTAGCAATGCATCTTAAGGTCATTAGAAAAGTTCTAATTGATGACTAAAGAGTTTAGCATCATTTAATGAATAAAGAGTTATCATTAAAATAGTTCTACTACCTTATTACTAAGAACCTAAAAGGTCACACACCAAATAGAAATGAAAAAGGAATTACTAGAAAATGAGAAGTTAAATTTCCTAATTTTAGGAAAATCAATATTTATATTATAATTCATTAAGAATGAATATATATATAAATATATCTTAAATATGATTTAAGATAGAAATTTAGATGTTCCATAAATAGTTTAAGGAACAAAATAAATTTCGTAAATCCTCAATTAAACATTATGTAATATCGAGCACGTAAAATGACCATTTTGGACATGTTCCGGTTCATATATGATTATGGACTTCTAGACCAATTTTGGGTTTAGAATTTTGGGCTTTTATTGGATCTAATATGGATTAAGAGAAAGCATTAGAACATGTCACAAAAGAAGCCCACATTCAACCATTTGATTTGATCAAAATGGGATTAATTAATTAATTACGAAATTAATTAATTTAGCTATTTATTTATTTGATTAAATAAAATATTGAAATGATAAGATCACTTTCAATAAATAATGGGTAAGTGGGTGGGTCTAGCACATGATAATGTTTGGTGCCATTATTGGAGATAATGGTGGCTTTATTTGGTGGAATGAATCATCATGAACTAGCATCCATGTTTCTTCATTATCTCTCTCATTTCTAAACGAAATTTCGAGATTCCAAATCCTATGAACTCCTAGAACATTTCTAAGTGTGGACTAATTAGAGACATCACAATTAGGGTGCTTTAAGGATCTCAGATCGTGGCAAAACAGAAGCTGTTCGTGCAGAGCTCTATTTTCTGGACAGTGTTCGTAGATTGCTGTTTTCAGTCATTTTCTCCTACTTCAAGAAGTTTTTTTTAAAACTACAAGTGAGGTAATTAAACTTCAATCTTTCCTCTTGATTTTCGTTTTTGAATGAAGCCGATCCGAGGTTTCTAGAGCTTCCGCCATCCGTTTTAATTTTACTGCACAAAAGTTGCGATTTTAAGAACCTCATGGACAAATGTTGTCCTTCAAACTGAATGGGAGTGGCTTTGTTACGCCACGTGTACAATTGCGTGGCAAACTTTCCCGGCTTTAATTCAAACCTTTCAACAATTATAGATAGACCCTTCAGCTTTACAAGCTTACAAACGAACCTCTATGTACTAGGGTTAGTAGAATTCCCTGAATTCTTATCAGGATTTGGGATCCCGGCCCATTTAGGATAGCGATGGCAATGGGGTAGGTTAGGGGTAGGGAGGCCTACCCCATTAAAAATTTCACTTCTACTTCCCACCCCATCTCCCAATAAATTTAGTAGGGTGGAGATGAAGAATTCCCATGTGGGGAATGATTTCTTCATCCTCACTCGATTTCCTATTTACTTATTTTATATTAGGTATATATAAATGATTTTAGTAAATTAAAAATTAGAGACTTAAATAAAATCATTACAATATCATAAAATATTTAAATTATCTAAAAAATCTCCAAAAGGTTGAAACAATATCTTGAAATTATATCAAAACTAAAAAATGTTTGAATAAAGTAGCACCTAAGAGAGAAATGAAAACACAACAATGTTTAGAGTTGAATAAGTATTATAATGTAAGGTTTTCTTTTAGTTATAACTTATTTATATTAGGTAAAAATAAAATGAAAATTTAGTAACCAACATTAAAATTGATAAAAAAAAATTATTGAAGAAAAATTAAAAAATATTCATATATAATGGGGATGGGGGTGGGGATAGGGTGAAGAGTACAAAATCAAACCCCACCTTATTAAGAATTTGGAAATTATTTTTCCCCATCCCCCACACCATTTCCCAAAAGTTATTTGAAATTCACCATATTTATTTGTGGGACTAGGCATGGCAAAATAACCCGGACCCGCATAAATCCGGATAATCCAGTCTGGGTTTGACCCGTACCGCATTTAAATAATATGCAGATTGGGTATCACATTTTTTGAACCCGCATATATCTGGGTCCGATTCTGGTTTCAGCTGAACCCGTAAGTCCGAAACCCGCACCCGAATAAATTTATTCTTAATATAAATATAAAAATAAAAAATCAAAGGAAAAGAAAAAGCACACAAGCCCTAGTTTGCTTTTAGCTCATGGCCGCCACCATTTCCTTTCCTTTTCATCTCCCAAATTCATCAATTTAAATCATCATCATCAATCTGTCACCAATCATCATCATCAATTTGTCATCAATCATCATCAAAGGCTTGAATCTCTTAGTAACTCTTAAACTCATTCACGGTCACAGCTTTGCGGCAGACAATCACGTACACAAAGTGATGATTTGGCATTCACGGATGTAGACGAAGCAGTGACCTGCGGCACAAATTCACTGGGTTTTCAATCTCCTCGCCTTCTATGTTGTATTTTGCTATCATTTTAGCTATTGTTTGATGATGAAAAGCTGACAATCACAAAATTTGGGTTTTGTTTTGCACTTTTGCTTCACTATTTTGTTATACTCTTTAATCAATTTTTTCCCTTTGATTTAAATATTACTCTTGTTTTGATATTGAAGCAATCAGTGATGGAAAAAAGTTGCAGAGTTTGACGTTGACAGGGCCCTTCCTCTGGATTTTTGTGGGTTGAACCCAGTCCGCATCCGGAGTTTAAAAATCCAGGTTTATTCACTACAGGAAATAGACTTT
>NW_006262201.1:8994080-8996245 GCF_000493195.1 Citrus x clementina
AATGTCATCCGAAACAATTTGGGATCTTGATCGGGTCAGAATCGAAACACATTTTTGTCTTTTTTAATAATCATGATTGACAGATCTAGGCCCGTCCTATTCCATTACCAACCTTAGTAATCAATACTTAATCAGTCTTCAAGACTATTTAATAAACAATAATGTTAAGATTTTAAATAAATATTCCTCCTTGAGTTTCAATTGATATTGCTGATATTTGTAACCGATGTATCATGTTATTCATATTCATTAAATTTTTCCTAAATTATAATTTCAGGTTCATTCTATGATGCCGTGATTAAAGTTATGGTATCAATACCATAATTAAATATAAATTATATAAATAAAACATAAAATTTGTAAATTTAACATAAAACTTGTAAATCAACATTAACTATAAAATAAAACATAAATTTTAGAAATTGAACATAAGACTTGTAAATGTAAAGTAAAACGAGTAAATTAATATAAAACTAGTAAATTGATTTATTATTTGTAAATAAAACAAAAACTTGCAAATATAACATAAAACTCATAAATCAACATTAAGTGCAAAATAAAACATAAAGTTCAAAAATTAAACATAAGATTTGTAAATAGTAAATAAAACAAGTAAATTAATATAAAACTAATAAATTGATTATTATTAGTAAACAAAACTAAAACTTGCAAATATAACTTAAACTAGTAAATTAACAATAGATTATTATTAGTAAACAAAACTAAAACTTGCAAATATAACTTAAAACTAGTAAATTAACATTAACTGTAAAATAAAACATAAATTTTGAAAATGAAACAAAAGACTTGTAAATAGAATGTAAAACAAGTAAATTACTATAAAACTGATAAATTGATGTATTACTGGTAAATAAAACAAAAATTTACAAATATAACATAAAGCTAGTAAATCAACATTAAGCACAAGATAAAATATAAACTTTAGAAATGGAACATAAGACTTGTAAATGGAAGGTAAAACAAGTAAATTAACATAAACTAGTAAATTAATGTATTACTGGTAAACAAAACAAAAACTTGCAAATATAACATAAAACTAGTAAATCAACACTAGCTATAAAATAAAACATAAGTTTTGTAAATGAAACATAAGACTTGTAAAAGGAAGGTAAAATAAGTAAATTATTATAAAACTAGTAAATTGATGTATTACTGGTAAATAAAACAAAAAATTACAAATATAACATAAGGCTAGTAAATCAACATTAAGCGCAAGACAAAACATAAATTTTAGAAATGAAACATAAGACTTGTAAATGGAAGGTAAAACAAGTAAATTAACATAAACTAGTAAATTAATGTATTACTGGTAAACAAAACAAAAACTTACAAATATAACATAAAACTAGTAAATCAACACTAGCTATAAAATAAAACATAAATTTTGTAAATGAAACATAAGACTTGTAAAAGGAAGGTAAAATAAGTAAATTATTATAAAACTAGTAAATTGATGTATTACTGGTGAATAAAATGAATATAACATAAAACAAGTAAATCAACATTAAGTGCAAAATAAAACAATAATTTTGAAAATGGAATATAAGACTTGTAAATGGAATGTAAAACAAGTAAATTAATATAAACTAGTAAATTAATGTATTACTGGTATACAAAACAACAACTTGCAAATGTAAAATAAAACTAGTAAATTAATGTATTACTGGTATACAAAACAACAAATGTAAAATAAAACTAGTAAATTAATGTATTACTGGTATACAAAACAACAACTTACAAATGTAAATTAAAACTAGTAAATCAACAATAACTGTAAAATAAAACACAAATTTTGGAAATTAAACATAAGACTTGTAAAAGAAAGATAAAATAAGTAAATTACTATAAAACTGGTAAATGAATGTATTACTGGTAAATAAAATAAAAACTTATAAATATAACATAAAATAAGTAAATTAACATTAAATGAAAAAAAAAACATAAAAATTTGTAGATTATGCCTAAAACTTATGAATAAAAGATAAATAAGTAAATTAATAGTTATTGAAAGAAAAAATTCACAATTCTAAAATTATAACTCATTATAATGTTTATTACCTTATATATTTATTGATTTTTTATATTTAAATTGAATAACGTTAGTTTGCATTTATGTAATATCTGTACAGACCGACTCTGACCTT
>NW_006262201.1:8998628-8999502 GCF_000493195.1 Citrus x clementina
TATGTATATATGTGATGTTTTTATTCAGGATGAAAATTGGATTTTGGAGAAAATATTATTTTAATATCTTTCATAGTTGTTCTAAGATAAGGTTATTTTGCATCTTTCTGCACTTCCTCAACACACAACTTTAAATGGTCTCCAAATAGAAGTAAAAAGTTTGAAACTATATAAAGTATGCATAATACTCAAAATTAGATATAATTCTATTGATATATCATATATGTGTCTAGTAATATAAGAATATTTTTTTATTTTGTTTTTACTTGATCCACATCCAAATAAATAACTGCGCTTAATTAACATGTGTAATAAATAGTTATCATTATAGAAAATAGGGAAAAAATATAAAAATGTCCTAGAATAAGTATAGAAGTTATGGTAACCAATTCAATAAAACTTATTTCACTTTTTTTAGTATAACTTTTTTGTTTAATTAATGAGTAATTTTTTTGTTTAATTAAAGAAAATATTTTTTTGTAAATGAATAAAATATTTTTCACTAAAATTCTATAGAAACAATGTTAATTTTTTAAATAATTAATAATCTTGTCTAAGTTTATTGATTTTATTTTACATTTATTAATTTTATGTATAACTTATAATATTTGTAACTATTACAGTATTATTACGACATTATAAAATTTTCTATAATTTCATTCGTGCATGCATTTACAAATCCTTTCAATGATAACACTGTACGGCAGCAAAGTTTAACCCTATAATCTTTAAATAGAAATCCAACTTTGCCTCCATTGCCACTTGCCCTATTTCGGTAGTTCATCTATGCAGCCCAGTCGGACTCCAAGTCCGAGTAATGGAAATTTGCGAGGTAGCCGTCGATTTCACTGCCCACATTTATCACGTGCATTTA
>NW_006262201.1:9000956-9016124 GCF_000493195.1 Citrus x clementina
TATAAAGCTGGACTACATAGTGATGTGAATCACTATTCTCATCTTTTATATTTCTATATCTAATAAATAAAAGAAATTTTCTTTAGATTTGGCTTTTCATCTTCTCGTAATTAATTTAATTGTTATTACACAATAACAATTATTTAAAAGTTTTAATGAGGCATATTATTTGCAATGAACATCCAAAGGGGAGTGTTATACATTTATTAAAATAAATGTGAATGTTCATAACATATATCTCTTAGTCTCCCCACTATCTCCCATTAGCAACCTTTAGTTTCCCTATAACTCCCACTATCTCACAAGGAATTATGATCCATAAATTTTCATTAATTTCATGGAGTGATTATGTAACTATAAAAGGAGAGCTCATCTTTTTGTTTTGTACACACATAATTGGAATGAATAAAATCACTCTATAATATTTTCTCTCATTTTATTCTTTATCTTGCATTGCTTCTTTATTTGTATTGCTGGCTAATAACTTTTTTTGTTTTTTATAAGGCTGCCTCATCTTAAAAAAAAAATCAATTCATATTTTTTATCAGTTTCATCAAGTGTAAAGTAAGAAAAAAGTATAATACTAATTTTTTTTTTCAAAGCCGTGTGAAGCGCGGTTCTATTTTCTAATTAAACTATAATCTCAAAACAATAATGTTGTACTTAGCTGGGATATAAAATTTGTATCCTAATTAATGTAGCAAATGATGTGATTGGTTTAAGTAATATGTAAGTATTAAGTCTTATATCAGTTGAGAGCAAATTAAAATTCTAATTAAAAAAACATAACATCACTCATCTTAAAATTTTGAATACCATGCAACTCAAAAACCGTGTTGTCAAGTAACATTAACAGAACAAAATGTATGGAACGTACAAAACATAAGCCAATTACTTCATAAATTAAGCGAAGCATCATGCCTTTCTTTAAAGCTGAGTTTTTCCTTGCTATGAGAATCTGTAAGAAGTACGTACTAATCCAAGCTCTGCATTTTCGTCAAATTCCAAAGAGAATAACATAATTAATAGTAGGGAAATTATTAGCTATATACCCTTAAATGACATCAGTATCAAACGTGCTACAACACTTTTCAAGTATATCACTCGTATACCCTAAGTTAACAAAACACTTCTGCCGTCTACTAATCTGTTAACTGCCGTTTGCAAGCGTTGATATCATAAGAGTAGTCTAGTCTTTTTAGAAAAACGATATGTCATCCCATTTACCAAGTAAAATCTGACATATCATATGATATATATTGATAAAAATGATATGTCATCCCATTTATTGGATAATTGTTAATAATTACTAAAAAACAAGCTACTTTACAACCGAATCTACTCCTCCAAAATTTAACCTAAATTTTGAAGATCTACTCCTCCAAGCCCCAACTGGAATTTTTTATGGTATAATATGTATAATTGTAAATAATATGTTGTTAATAATTTTTTATGGTATAATATGAATATTTTTACGGATAATTGTTAATAATATGTACCATTAATAATTCATATTTTTTAACAAAAAGTGTATTGTTAATAAAAAAATAAAAAAAATTGTGTATTGAAAATTTACGTTAATATTTTGGGTAAATTTATCTTTTTACCTCATTTTGAGTTTCAAAGGCGAAATAATCAATTTGCCACAATTCTATTAACTATCTAACGGAAGTTAACGGATTAGTGGACGGCATAAGTGTTTTGTTAAGTTAGGGTATACAAGTGATAACCTTGAAATATGTTGTAGTACGTTCGATACGGGTGTCATTTAAGGGTATATGACTGATAATTTCCCTTAATAGTAAGGTATCTGTATTAAGTCAATACCTAACTCAAAATATAAAAACTTAATGAGTATTTACCCCTATAAATAATCTGGAGAACGACAATTTGATTCACCATATGATATGCTGCTTTCATGAGAAAATTTTGTAACACCCTGCAAATTAGCAATGCTAAAAGTGTATATTAAAAATTAAATAAACAGCGTTGCAGGACAATGTCATTCACCATTGCCGAAAATATCAAATACTATACAAAAAAATTTGACATATATCCCTAAACAATGGCATCAAGCCTTCTATGCATAAAAAAGCATACTGATCAGTACGTACAAAATTAACATATCACTAAACAACAGCATCATCACAACAACATACAAAAGCAAGAAGGAAATTGACACACACTATGTTTCACTTGAATTATTTACGCACATATAATATTTTGAATGAGTCCTTAATTTTATTAAATTAATAGTTATTCACGTACGTCTTTAATTTTTTTAAAATTTCTTCAAAAAAAAAGAAAGATATCTTAAAATATTTCATGTTTATCGCTAAAAATAATCTTGTCGGTTGGCTCCATGGTTAAAAAAAATTTTGCTCTTTTAAACTTTGGACCTCAGTGATGTTAGCAACAATTTCTTCTAAACTTTGGACCTCTGAATTTTCATTATTTTCATTAGGGTAATTCAAGAGGTAATTGACATCCATTCCATTACGGAAACCCAAATTGTTGATTATTGTTTGTAGCTCATGAATTCCTTCTTCATCTAAAGTTTCATGTAAGTCCTCTGAACTCATTTCTTCCACTGAACGAATTTTGCAATGTCGAAAACAATTTGCTATTGTATTTATTTGATGAATTTATTTAAATTCTATTGATTATATTTGCAAAATACAATGAATTATCAGTCAATTTAATGTTAGTTCTTTATACTGTGAACACACTCTATAAATTAATAAAATATTAATTTATCGATTAATTAATATCTCTCTAAATTAATAAATTTCTATGATTCTGACATTATTAATTTATAGAGGTTATACTGTAATTTCCTTTTTTTGGGGGGGAAAATTCATTGACCAGACTCACTGGTACCTGCAAGTCTTCAAAGAATTAAAAACCGTATTTAACTTGAAAAATTAATCCTTACCTTTGAAATTTCTTTCTTTAGAACATCCTAGAGTCAACACATTATCCTGGGTGACCTATACCCAGCGTCCAACAAAAAGGTCTCACCTGGCACGCTGCTTTTATTACTCTACCGAAAATATTACCCCTGAGGTCACCGAGGAAACGGACAAGATGAGTTTGAGCAAACGCTATGGTCAGTTGCTCAAGGCTACCCAAGAGGTAGGCTATCTTGGAGTACCCCCGGTGTACCTTTCATTCTTTATTTATTTATTCACATCGTCGTATACATAGGTAACACGTTTTTAACAATCCGCAGGCATCTTTTCTCTTTAGCCACTGCCTTTTAGATCTTGACTCCCGTGTTGCTACCCAACTGGAGGTTGAAAAATTAAGAGGTGAGCTCCAAAGCCGATAGTCTCGCAAAGATAAGCTTGTTCAGGAAGTCAAGGCTTTGAAGAAACGGTTCGATGAACTTTCTGAAGAGAAGGTTCAGGTAGATAGGGATTATAACGAGTTGAAGGCCAAAAATGAGGATCTACTATCCCGTCAAAAGAAGATGGTGGATAAAGCATTTTCTCTTATCATGATGGAGGTATGGAGCGTGGATCTAGAACTAGAGGTGCCCCGCGTGGAGAAATATATCAACAAAGCTATGATTTTGAAGGCGATTGAAGACTGGAAGAAGTCTTCCCCTGCCTAGTTAGGTACCCCTTCCGGGTCACCTGGGGTACCCAACGTACCCCAACTATTGCCTGCCTCAGATACCCTTGCTTCAGCTGCTCATATTTCGGGTACCTCAGAGTCCTCTGCTGACCACCCTTTGGAGAAGGATGGTAGGGATGATGTACCACCTTCAGCGTAGTTATTATGTTGTGCTGTTGTTTTTCTAGAGCTACCTATATTTTGCTCTTTGGAACTTGTTTCTTTCTTTTTGGTCTTCTTGGGATATTTTGCATTACTGAGATGTCTCTATTGTTACAATACTGTACTACCGAGCCTGCCATGTTTTGAGCTTATATCTAGTAGCACTTCGGATCCTTGTTATCCTAGATTTGAGAGTTTGGCTAAACTGTTATCTTGTAAATATCTACGGTACCTCCCATTATATGCGATGACTTTTTCTCCGAAATGGGGTACCCCAAGTACCCAATAAATATACGGCATTAAGCACCTGATGGCTTAATTTAATAGATGCATTTGGTGCATATCTTTCTTGAAACTTATGGTGGATCTTCCACAAATAAGTAATCAAAACATCATCACGACATCTTGATTAAAATTGAGAGCATGTAATTGGTCCAACCAACTAATTGCTTCGTTTTTCGAAGTTTTCTCTGAATTTTCGAATTGGCAATCCCCTGTTTTGCTTAAGCAAGAGAATGAAGGTGTTGGTGTATGCATACATAAGCGAAACATCATGGCACTAGGGTATGCTGGCTTTACTTCACCTTCGGGTCTTCTTTGACCCTCCCTCTCTTCACTTAGGTAGCCTTGTCATGCTTCTGCAGAAAGGCTACCCATGGGCTATTCATTCCTTTGCCAATTTTGGCTTCGAGTAGATCGTCACGATCTAGGTATGTCAAGTACCCTGGTTGGTCCTGTAATAAGTTAGTCATAATTGACAGGCGTATGGCGAAAATTGTAACTTATCATATATGAGGGTGTATTAATGGCGATAAATGAATATAATCCGCATTTCATAATCAAAGTGGCAAATAATGAAAACACACATTATAATGTTGAAAAGAAAATGCATTCATAGATAACGAAAGCATTGATCAATACATGACTTAGCTTTGTTACCCTAAAGAGAACGAGAGAATGTAAGACCCCATATTCTTTTCATTTGGGAAATAAAGAAATTCTCAAGTTGCAACTGACCAACGTAGGGTATCTGGGGTACCCCACATGGCCTACCACACACAAACATTAAAGAAAGTAGATAACAGTAGAAGACTAAAGGTTAAGATATTGTCCTTTAGTAATATTCCCGCAGCATCACAGCAGTCCAGGGGTGCTTCACGATTGTCCTATCCATGTGGAGTAGCCTGTATGCACCTAACCCAATAGGTTTGTCGACGCGGTATGATCCTTCCCAATTTGCCCCGAAAGTGCCCTCGCAGGGTACCCTAGTGTTCTGAGTTACCATCCTCAAGATCAAATCTCATTTCTTGAAGGATCGATGGGGTACCATTTTTTCATATAAACCCGAAATACGATGTGGTACATGGCTGTCTTCAACTATGCTCTAGCCTTTTTTTAGCCACCAAGTCAAGGTTAGAAGCAATTAGGGAGGTGTTCTCGGCTTCATTAAAGTATTCAACTTTGTAAGATGATGCCTCGATTTCTGCTGGGATTACCGAGTCAGCACCGAATGTGAGGGAAAATGGGGTTTCCCCAATTGAAGTGTTTTGAATAGTTTGTTAGGCCCACAGTACTCCAGGCAGCTCGTCTACCCATGCTCCATTTCTTTCTTCCAGCTTCTTTTTCAGGATACCTTTGATGATCTTGTTAACGGCTTCGACCTGCCCATTAGATTGGGGGTGAGCAGGTGTAGCAAACCGGTTGACTATCCCAAGCTCCAAGCAAAAACTTTAAAAATTTTCATTATCAAATTGCTTGCCGTTATCACTAACAATTGCATAAGGGATCCCAAATCTGCAAATGAGGTTCTTCCAAATGAATTCCGTGGTTTTCCTTTCCATGATACTTGTTAGTGGCTCCGCTTCTGCCCACTTTGTGAAATAGTCTACCATCACAATTTTATGTTTTGCTTGCCCATTCTCGGTAGGTAACGGGTCAATGAGATCCACACCCAAAATGGCAAAGGGCCAAGGAGAAGATATGACTGTTAGCTTCTTTGGATGTATGTGGAGTACCCTAGCGAACGTTTGGCACTTGTCATATCTTCTTACCATATTCTTAGCATCTTCCCACATAGTAGGCCAGTAGTATCCCTGATGGAGAGTTTTTTGTGATAGTGATTGTGCTCCATAGCGATTGCCGCAAATCCCTTCATGTTTCTCCCTTATGCTATACTTGGCCTAGTCGCTTCCCAAGCATTTAAGGTAAAGAAGAGTGAACCCTCTTCTATATAGGGTATCTTGGATCAGGCAATACCGCATAGCTTTATACTTTAGTCTTCTTGCTTCACTTTTATTTGAGGGCATATCCTTATCCTTGAAGTACCTTATGATAGGCTCCATCCAAGGCACCCTATCGAACATCGATCTTACTTCCAATGGCTTTAGGAGGTTAACACTAGGGGCGGGTATGTTTTCTATCGTGATGGGACCAGCTGATTGAGCAGCACCAAGGGACGCCATTTTTGCCAAATTGTCGGCTTCATTGTTCTCTAGTCGAGGTACCCTTTCCACCTTGACTTCACTAAATTGGGACATCAACTTTCTAGTTTTCCCGAGGCACCCCTTCATGTTTTCCACCTTTGTCTGATATTGTGAGGTAATCTGGCTTACCACCAATTGGGAATCACTCTTGATGTGTACCATTTTTGCTCCTAAAGCTTTCGACATCCCTAACCCTACTATGTTGGCTTCATATTCGGCTTCGTTGTTCGAAGCCTTGAATCCGAATTATAGAGCATAACATATCTTCACCTTGTTTAGGTCGATGATAATTATCCCTACATCACTTCCGTGCGAATTAGAGGAACTGTCTGCATATATCTCCCAGACCTGCCCCCTACATTGGTAGATGGGGTATCTAGCGGGTACCTTAGCTCTACTTCACCACGTGAGTCATTATCGAATTCTGCAATGAAATCAACAATGGCTTGAGCTTTAATAGCTGAACGAGACTTAAGATGATGTCAAACTCACTTAATTCGAGAGATCATCGGAGAAGCCTTCCAGACATATCCAATTTCTGGAGGATTTACCGAAAAGGAATATTGGTGACGACTGCAATGGTGTGAGCTTCCTCGTAAAGACAACTGGAGATAAAACAAACTTCTCAGATGTGGGGTACCTTTTTGCTGCATCAATCATAGCCTTATTAGTGTAGTAAATAGGTTGTTGTACCTCATTATCATCTTCTCGTAGTAGGAAAAAGCTAGTGGCATGCTCGGATATGAGGAGATACAACAGAAGCACCTCCCCTGGCTCAGGTTTGGCAAGTAGTGGGGCATTGACGAGGTACCCCTTCAGTTCTTGGAAAGCTTCTTCGCAATCGGGAGTCCATTGGAGCTTTTTGTCGGCTTTCAAAGCTTTGAAAAAGGGCTTTACATGATCGGAAGCCTTGGAGATGAAGCGGTTCAGGGCAGTTACCCGCCCTGCAAGCTTTGAACCTCTTTAATGGTGTGTGCCGACTTCATGTCAAGAATCACGCGAATTTTGTCGGGGTTGGCCTCAATCCCCCGTTGTTGCACTATGAACTCAATAAATTTACCCGAGGAAACCCCAAACGCACATTTTTCATGGTTGAGCCGCATCTTGTGCCTTCTTAGAACAGCAAAGAAATCTCTGAGGTGCCCTAGGTGTTCCCCTACGTGCACAGATTTAGTGATCATGTCATCTATGTACACCTCCATTGTGCGCCCAATTTGTTCCTTGGAAATTTTGTTCGCTAGCCGCTGATAAGTGGCTCCGGCATTCTTCAAACCAAACGACATAACCTTTAAACATTATAACCCATGATTGGTGATGAAGGCCGATTTTTCTTGATCAGTTTCATACATTGAGATTTGGTTGTAGCCGGAGAAGGCATCCATAAAACTAAGCATCTTATGACCCGTTGTTGCATCAACCAGCTGGTCCATGTTGAGTGTTAGAAAATGTATATTTATAAAGGAGAAAATCGTCATTTTACATTTCAAGTCTTACTAACAACTCTTACTTTTATGTATTTAAACTTCTTGTAATTTAATTATGTGTGTTTGATTTTAATTAAGTATTTTATGTATTTTAGGGGCATTATAGTCATTTCACAATAAACGAGAGATCAAACGGCAAAACAGACATTACTTTTGAACTCAAGATGGTCGAAAACCTTAGGAGGAGCATAAAAGGAAAAATGGTATTGTTCACATGTACAGTACTATTCACATATACGGTATTGTCTACGTTACTGTTCACGACACTGTTCACATAGACGGATCGATGACGTGGCATTGACTGATGATGTGGCATTGACTGATGAGGTGTCACGATCCTGTTGGACTAAAATTCTTATGCATTGTTGATCAATGACGTGGCAGTATATCAGTGGACCAAAAATCTCACGTACGGTACATGCATTACACAGGATTATTTTCAACCAAACCGCGTTACTGTTCAAGCCGGGTCAAACCGTGTTACTGTTAAAACCGTGTGATCAAACTGCGTACTGTTGACTGATGACGTAGCGCAATCCTGAGCGTCCAAACTGTTTTTAATCCGATGGCCATGATTTACTCAATGTATCTATAAAAAGGGGGCTTTCCCCCCCTAATTTGATATCTCTAAATTCATTTTTGGACTCTTTTTTCTGCAATTCCTTCTCCATCTTATATTTTCTACGTATTTTAATAAATTCTCATTTTGCCCCTAGTTCAATTATGAGTGGCTAATTTTCTTTCAAGCTTGGGTTGAAGGTAAAGTCTCAACATGTGTCATGGGCTTTATTTCGTAAATTTATTTTCTTTTCCCCTCTAGTTTTTGTGGATGTTTTGACTTCTCGTCGACAAATAATAATAGTCTTGTCTAGATACCGCCCTGATTTCATTGGCACCCCAGTACAAGGTTATTATTATTTGGCACGATAAGCCCTTAGCACCATATTGATTAGAGCGTGGTTAATGAGGTGTGGATTCCCCCCTCATGATTTAATTGATATTAATAAAGAATATTTAGCCCATGGTGCATGTTGATACGGATCCAGATACCCAAGTACGTCAATTTAATAGATTTTCACTTCAATTTCTTCTCGCCATTTCAATTCCAATTTTAGGATAATTTAAATCACTTCCACCACAAATCCAGCCACCCATCCTCATAGAAAATTAATTCTACACACAATTAAAATCCACCTCCTCGTGGGATCGACACTCGACACCATTAATCTAGTCTACAATAGATTCGTGCGCTTGCGAGTTTAATAAAATTTGCACAACAAGTTTTTGGGGTCATTGCCGGGGAGGTAAGTTCTTTTAATTCATAGAATTAATTTTTGTGAATAATTTCTTTTAATTGTTTTCTTGTAATTTTTTAATTTAAAGAAAAAAAAAAGTGAATTTACATTGAAAGGTTAGTATTTCTTTTCTTTTTCTCTTCTTTAAAATTCTATAATTTAATTTTCACTTTATTTTTCTTTGTAATTTTTTTTGTTTATCTTATTAATTTATTTTTAGTTAATTATTTTACGTTTTTTTTTGTGTATTTTTATAGTAGGTTGTAATAGCGCGATAAGGTTAGTATCGTAATTTCTCATTTTTCTTTATTTTTATTCGTTTTGTTCCCATTTATTTGTTTTGTTCTTTGCATGCATGGTCGTAGGTCATTATTACATAATCTTGAACCTATAGACCTTGAATTAGAAAAAACATTGCGCACACACAAACACGTTAAAAATAAAATGGATTTGCAACAAGCACCACCAGAGAGGCCATTTAAGGATTATTTCAGTCCCTTAGCTAATTTGAGCACATCATGCATAAGATACCCAAATGTAGCTGCTCGGAGTTTTGAACTAAAACCTAGTGTGCTAAATTGTCTCCCAACATTCTATGGCCTAGAAAATGAAGATCCATATAATCATCTGAACGATTTTCATGCTATTTGTCAAACTTTTAAATACGAAAATTTTTCAGACGATAATGTTAAACTCAAATTATTCCCATTTTCTTTAAAGGATAGAGATCGTTCATGGTTAAATACTTTACCTGCTAATAACATTACATCATGGGAACAAATGGTAACGAAATTTTTGAATAAATATTTCCCAATGCATAAAACCAATGTTATTCGCAGGGAAATCTCGGAGTTTACCCAGAGAAAGGACGAACAATTTTTCGAAACATGGGAGCTATTCAATGGGCTACTCTTGAAGTGTCCACATCATGAGTACGAGAAATTGCACCAATGCCAATACTTTTTGGAGGGATTATTGCCGAATGTGCAAGAATGGCTAATGGCAACAAGTGGAGGAGAGCTAATGTCAAAAAGTGCATCAGAGATTTGGGAGTTCTTCCAGCGACAAGCAGATAATTCCCAACAACAGAGTCGATCACTCAGGAACACTAAAAGAATTAAGGGAGTGAATGAGGTTCATATTGGCGAGTCAACTTCAGGAATAAAAGAAATCAACGAGATGGTTGAAGGTCTCTCTCGACAAATAGCATCGTTAACGACTGCTACATCAATAGAACCACATAACCATGACTCATACTCAGATCAAGCCAATGCCATAGGTGTAATGAGAAAGCCATCAAATTACAACCCATACTCGAACACATATAACCCTGGATGGAGAGACCACCCCAATTTTTCATGGTCTCAAGGATTCCAACAAAACGGACCAGCAGCTCCAGCTCCACCAATGCAACAAATTCCTCAAGTTCCTCAAGCCTCTCAGCCACCATTTAGACCATACAATCAGATCCAGAACTACTCTCAACCCAGACTATGGGAGAATTCATTCCAGAATCTCAAGAATCTTACTCACTCCATGATTGAGCAACAGAACCGCACCATTGATGGACTACGAAATGAGTTGAGAGCAAGCTTCAACTCACAAGCCCAATCAGTTTCAAGCCTCGAGAAGATGGTGGGACAGCTTGCTTCTCCAGTTCAGACCTTGGCAATGATTGTTGAGAAAGGTAAATTTTCAAGTCAACCAGCGCATAATCCTAAAGGAGTACATGAAGCAAGTACCAGTTCACCATAACAGCATGGAGAGGTCAAAGCAATCATAACCTTGCGAAAAGGAAAAGAAGTCGACAACAAAGTGGAGATGCCGGTGACAAAAGAAAATCAAATTGTACCTGTAAATGTTGAGGACTCATCACCGGAGGAGAAAGAAGAAACCAACCCAAGAGAATACGTTCCGAAAGCTCAATTTCCTCAGAGGTTAGCTAAAGGAAAGAAAGAAAAATCCACAGGTGAGATTCTTGAAATCTTCAAACAGGTAAGTGTTAACATCCCTTTGCTTGATATCAAGCAAGTTCCATCTTATGCCAAGTTTCTTAAAGACCTTTGTACTAAAAAGAGAAACATTCATGTTCAAAAGAAGACATTTTTAACAGAAAACGTTAGTTCTATACTCCAACACAAAATTTCTTTAAAATGCAAAGATCCGGGTTCCCCTACTATCTCATGTAGTATAAGGAACCACATAATTAAGAATGCTTTGTTAGATTTAGGAGCTAGTGTAAATCTGTTACTTTACTCAGTTTTCGTGAAACTTGGACTGGTAGAATTACACCAAACTCCAGTGGTGTTAGAACTTACAGATCGGTCCACGAAAATACCTCGTAGTATTGTGGAGGACGTGCTTATCCAGGCAGACAAGTTTTATTTTCCTATTGATTTCATTGTAATTGACACTCAACCAATACATGATTCAAGGAAACACATCCCCATTATTCTAGGCCGACCTTTCTTGGCAACTGTCGATGCTCACATTCAATGCAGGACTGGAAATATGCAGTTGTCCTTCGGCAACATGACTATGGAGCTAAACATCTTCAACATTGCCAAACAACCTCACAATGCAGATGATGGAATTGTTGATTTGGATTTAATAAAAGCAGTAGTTGATAATACTTTTCTTTCAAACCTTAGTGATGATCCTTTACAAACATGTTTAACTCACTTTGTTTTTTATTTTGATGTTGATAGATCAGTCGATGAGGTCAACGCCCTACTTGACTCAGCACCTTCTATGGACACTAATAAATGGAAGTCAAGAGTTGAACAACTAGCACCATCAGAGAAAAAACTCATCCCATCATCAGAATCACCGCCGAAACTCGAGCTCAAACCATTACCCAACACATTGGAATATACGTTTTTGGGAGAAGAAAGTACTCTACCGGTAATCATTTCATCATCCCTCAATGAAGAACAAAAAGGTAAGTTGTTGGATGTTTTAAAATAGCACAAAGGAGCATTATGATGGACCATAACAGACATAAAAGGTATAAACCCAGTAGACTGCATGCATTACATTCACCTTAATGAAAATGCTAAACCTACTAGGGAAATGCAATGTCGATTAAATCCTAACATGAAAGAAGTTGTTAGAACTGAAATCCTTAAGCTATTAGATGCAAATATCATTTACCCCATTTCTAATAGTTCATGGGTTAGTCTTGTACAAGTTGTCTCCAAAAAGTCAGGAGTCACAGTAGTTACGAATGCTGATAATGAATTGATACCCACTAGAGTAACTACAGGATGGCGTGTATGCATTGATTATAGAAAATTGAATTCTGTCACACGTAAAGACCATTTTCCTTTACCATTTATCGATCAAATGCTTGATAGATTAGCAGGCCATGAATTTTATTGCTTTCTAGATGGCTATTCAGGATACAATCAGATCCCCATAGCAACAAAAGATCAGGAGAAAACTACTTTTACTTGCCCTTTTGGAACATTTGCATATAGGAGGATGCCATTTGGATTATGTAATGCACCTGCTACCTTTCAACGATGCATGTTAAGCATTTTTTCTGATATGGTTGAATGATTCCTTGAAGTCTTTATGCATGACTTTTCTATTTTTGGTGACTCGTTTGATCAATATTTACATCATCTGACACTAGTTCTGTAGAGATGTATCGAGAAGAACTTGGTCTTAAATTGTGAGAAGTGTCATTTTATGGTAAAATAATGTATTGTTCTCGGTCACATCATTTCGAGCAAAGGTATTGAGGTTGACAAAGCCAAGGTGGATCTCATTTCTAATCTTCCTCCACCCAAAACAGTCAGAGAAGTAAGATCTTTCCTTGGGCATGCTGGTTTCTATAGATGTTTCATTAAAGATTTTAGTAAAGTTTCTAGACCCTTATGCAATCTACTTGCTAAGGATGTACCTTTTGTCTTTGATGATTCATATCTTGTGGCATTTGAAAAATTAAAGCAGTTGTTGACATCATCACCCATCATTCAGCCCCCAAACTGGAGGTTACCATTTGAGCTCATGTGTGATGCATCTGATTATGCAGTAGGAGCAGTATTAGGACAAAGGGTTGATCGAATTCATTATGTTATTTACTATGCTAGTATGACATTGAATGATGCGCAGTTGAACTATTCAACTACTGAAAAAGAAATGCTAGTAGTAGTATTTGCATTGGAAAAATTTCGATCTTATCTCATTGGTTGTAAAATAATTGTATTCACAGATCATGCTGCTCTCAAATATCTTCTTACAAAGAAAGATGCAAAAGCTAGACTAATTCGTTGGGTGTTACTTTTGCAGGAATTTGACTTGGAATTCAAAAATAAGAAAGGCACAGAAAATATTGTGGTGGACCATCTCTCTCGTCTCCATTTTGACACAATTACAAAGCCATTAATATTGAATGAGTCATTTCCAGATGAACAATTAATGAGTGTGGAAGTATTACCTTGGTATGCTGATATAGTTAATTATCTTGTTCCAGGTCAACTTCCAAAGCATTGGACCAAGCAAGACAAAGCCAATTTTTTTACGGAAATAAAGAATTTCTTTTGGGATGACCCGTATTTATTCAAATATTGTACAAATCAAATTGTTAAACGATGTGTCCCAGAAAATAAAATTCAGAATATTCTTTCATTCTGCCATGAATAAGCTTGTGGAGGCCATTTCAGCGCTAAGAAAACAGCGACTAAAGTTTTACAATGTGGTTTCTATTGGCCAACTATATTTCGAGATGCTTACACTTTCTGTTCTTTATGTGATAGGTGTCAACGAATGGGGAGCACTACACGAAGGAACATGATGCCACTAAATCCAATTTTAGTAGTTGAGATTTTTGACATATGGGGTATCGACTTCATGGGACCCTTTCCTAATTCTTTTGGCCATCAATACATATTGGTTGCTGTTGACTACGTATCGAAATGGGTAGAAGTAATTCCATACAGAACCAATGATCACAAAGTGGTGATAGGATTTTTGAAAAGTAATATTCTTTCACGCTTTGGATTCCCTCGAGCAATAATCAGTGATGGTTGTGCCCACTTTTGTAACAAAGCATTCAAAACTCTTTTGACAAAGTATTCAATCACTCACAGAGTGGCGACCCCATATCATCCGCAAAGCAGTGGCCAAGTTGAGATCTCCAATCGAGAAATAAAGTACATAATAGAAAAGACAGTGAGGCCAAACAGAAAAGATTGGTCATTAAGACTTGATGATGCATTATGGGCATATAGAACGGCTTTCAAGACCCCGATTGGGATGTCACCCTACAGGCTAGTGTATGAAAAAGCTTGCCACCTACCTATGAAACTCGAGCATCGTGCATATTGGGCCATAAAGAAATTCAACTTTGACATGCAGCAAGTCAGCTCAGAAAGAAGATTACAAGTGGCAGAACTTGAAGAAATTTGCAATGATGCATATGAAAATGTCAAGATTTGCAAGCAACGAATCAAAGTCTTTCACGACAAGCAAATTATGAGAAAATCTTTCACTCCAGTTCAGAAAGTACTTTTATTCAATTCTCGCTTATACCTATTCCCAAGTAAGTTACGTTCTCGATGGTCTGGCCCCTTTATTGTACATACTGTTTTTCCACATGGGGCAATTGAAATTAAGGACCCAAAGAACGGTGTCACGTTTAAAGTTAATGGTCAAAGATTAAAGCCATATCTAGAGTACCAACCACATGGAGAAGACACTGAAATAAATTTGAGTGACCCACGATATTTGAATTGATTTTTTTTCTTTTCGGTGATTTAATTTTTTTTCTTTCTTTTTATTATTCTTTTACTAATTGAAATTATTTTTTCATAAGTGTGTTTGTTTAACCATTAAGTTTTCTCTTATCATTGTTAATCATAAGTACCATACTTAAATCGTTCCTCCTGAACATTCTTAAACCACTTCAACGTGTAAAATCTCATCTCAAAAGGCAGATTTGATTTTGTAAAACACATTGTATTTAGGCTTTGCAACCACCAGAGTTAGTATCCTATATTGAGGGTTTAGAAAGCCAACTCAGAGACATTGAGAGAAGTGTTTACGACATCCAGTTGGAGCTTGAGGTAAATTCAATAAGAGGACGATTTTAATTTTCTTTGTGCATTTTAATTTGTTTTT
>NW_006262201.1:9016415-9098530 GCF_000493195.1 Citrus x clementina
CCTTCTAAATTTATGGCATACATGCCTGGTTGTGGTAAAGGAAATTATGCAAGAAAACGAAGAGCTCGAAGAATTTCTGTTGCTTGTTATAAGTGTGCCAGAATGAGTTGCGATAAAAAACCATGTTCTTTAGGAATGGTGTCTGATAACAGGGAAGATAAGATTCAATTCATTAGTGATGGCTTGAATAAGGAGTCATTGGATGATATCCTTTTGTCTCTTGAAACGCATCCCAGTGGATATGTGTAAGGAGCGATTCTCCAGTTATGGTCATTATTCCAGAAAGAGCATGCACGATATAGTCTCGGGAATCTGACTATAAACGACCTGTTTGCCAGTTTATAAGAAAACTGGATGGGAAGCCTATCCTTGACTCATAGAGGGCGTTCGAGCCGTTTCTGGACGTAAAACCAGAGGAAGATGTGAGCCACAGTCGCAACTACCTGTAAATATCCTTTTACTTTACTGTTATTTTATTTCACCGTTATTTTATTGTTTGCATTATTGTCTTTAATAATTTTATTACTGTTTGCTTTTTCCATTTTACTGTTTCCTTTTTGACTCACGAGCCATGTGCTTTACGCGTTATTTGACACTGACATGTTACCTCATACACAATTGTGACCCACTGTCCCCAAGATTCTTAAATATGATTTCTTTTGTCAAGCACCCACAAATTATTTTTGAGAAGTATCACAATGGCAGCTACTCCCAATAGACAATTCAAGAACATTTGTGTGCTTTCTGGATTCAACTATGACAAACATAAAGAGTTCGTTGAGGCAGCCATAGATCTTGGTCGAAGCATAAGAGAGAGAAAATTACACTTGGTGTATGGAGGAGGTAACTGAGGGTTATCAAAATTGGTCTCAAAAGCTGCTTTTGTCAGAGGAAGTCAAGTGTTAGGCATCATCCCAAGAGTCCTAAAACCTTTGGGCAGTTTGTCTAACGCATCGACTGGAGAAGAGTTAGTCGTCTCAGGTATGCAAGAAAGAATAACTAAAATGCTTAATCATACTGATGCTTTTATTTTCCTTCCAGGAGATCTTGCAACACTAGAGGCAGTTATCACACTAGCATCTTGGGCCCATCTACACATCCACCAGAAACTCATCGGTTTGTTAAATGTCAATAACTTTTATAATGGCTTTCTCGCATTTCTTAATCATGCAATAAAAAATTATTTCATTCATTCCAATGGGAAAAAACTTTTTATTTGTGCTCACACTGCTAATGAGCTACTTGATCTGTTACAAGCTTATAGACTGGAGCCAGACCCCTGGACCTTTGTGTTGGAGCATCTAAATAATGATGGTAACAGTAGTCGCAGTAAGAAGTAAAAATTAGATTTAACTCTCCGCTTGTAAATATTTTCTTCTGTGTTGCACCACCCAGGTGATGTCTTCTAAACTCTACTTCTTTCCTTTAAAACATTGAGGACAATGTTTTGTTCTGGTTAGGGGTAGGGAATAATCAACAATTGTGAAATCTTGGTTAAGTTTTTACTGATTTTTTATTGTAGAAACTAACTGTTGCTAACTTTTTGTGTTGAAGATTGCTGAATATGGAGTGTAGTGACTTTAGAAACGCATCTTCATCGTTTGAAAAAAAAACCAAAAAAATAAAAAAAAATTCGAACATTTTCTTTTTCTTTATTAAGTTTTGATGTTCATTTTTCTTCTTCTTTTTAATTTCTCCTTTATAAATATACATTTTCAAATTTTTGAGTCGAAGATGGCTGAATACGGAGAGTAGTGCCTCTAGAAACACATCTTCTAAGTTTAAAAAAAAATTCTTTTTCTATCATTTTAAGTGTAACTTTTCTAATTAGTTTTTCTCCATCATTTTCACATTTCTGCATGCATATTTTTCTTTCATGTTTAGAATAGGTTGGGGGGTAGAATGTTGTTTGAAACAAAAAAAATTTGTGTGATTTGTTTTAACATTGGATGACATGATGAATTTCAAATTTTAGTATTTTTATTATCTTTGGTCTTAAGTGATGTTATGCCATGTTTGCTACTTTACATGTTGATATCGGAGACAAATATGAGTTGCTTGAAGAAATGAACATGCCATAATAAGTACCAAGTGAGTTTTTGAGCCTATTATTTTTCTTGGAGAGTAACCCTTTTGCCCATTCTTTATACGGCTTAGCAGTTTATTATTTTATACACAATCTCTAGATTTCTTTTGAGTTAACCCTTAAAAAAATTGTAAAATTAAAAAAAAGAGAAAAAAAAATGTGTGTTGCTACATTTAGAGGCCCATCTAACTAGTAGATATGGACGATTATTTAGAGCCCTAAAAAATGATGGAAAGGCCATCTTTGATCCGTTTGAGCCTTTCTAGCCATCCATTTTATCAAATATCCATAGTTAACCATTTTGAGCCTTAAAAAAAAATAATTCTTTGTCAAACTTATCATCTTGACCCACTCCGATTTGGAGTATTACCCAATATCTTATAAGTTCCATCACCTATTTATGCTTGAGAAAAATGTAAATAAATATTTTGTACAGTGAAGTTATGTCCAACAAAAAAAAAAGATATTGTTGTTTCAAAAAAAAAAGAAAAAAAACAATTGTTGTTTTAAAAATAAAAATAACGATAATAGGTAAAATCCACCTTGCAACTTTCAAAAAAAAAATCTATGTATTTTTCTCAAACATACACTTTGTTTTCCTTATTTCTCTTCTTTGTGAGCCATATCCCTAGCCCCTAGTTCAATTATGAGTGGCTAATTTTCTTTCAAGCTTGGGTTGAAGGTGAAGTCTCAACATGTGTCATGGGCTTTATTTGGTAAATTTATTTTCTTTTCCCCTCTAGTTTTTGTGGATGTTTTGACTTCTCGTCGACAAATAATAATAGTCTTGTCTAGATACTGCTCTGGTTTCACCGGCACCCCAGTACAAGGTTATTATTATTTGGCACGATAAGCCCTTAGCACCATATTGATTAGAGCGTGGTTCATGAGGTGTGGATTCCCCTCATGATTTAATTGGTATTAATAAGGAATATTTAGCCCATGGTGCATGTTGATACGAATCCAGATACCCAAGTACGTCAATTTAATAGATTTTCACTTCAATTTCTTCTCGCCATTTCAATTCCAATTTTAGGATAATTTAAATCACTTCCACCACAAATCCAACCACCCATCTTCATAGAAAATTAATTCTACACACAATTAAAATCCACCTCCTCGTGGGATCGACAATCGTCACCATTAATCTATTCTACAATAGATTCGTGCGCTTGCGAGTTCAATAAAATTTGCACAACAGTCTACCTGGGGAAGTGGGAAGCTATCCTTGGGGCAGGACTTGTTCAAGTCTGTGAAATCCACACACATACACCACTTTCCATTTGATTTCTTAACTAGAACAATGTTGGATACCCAATCGGGGTACACCACTTCCATGATAAATCTTGTTGTTAACAAGCGGTCTACCTCTTGCTCAATTGCATCGTACCTCTTTTGGTTGAAAGTCTGACATTTCTGTTTGACTGGTTTATTACACGGGTTGACATTGAGTTTATGACAAGAGAGAGAATGCGAGATACCCGGCATATCCAAGTGGAACCAGGCGAATACGTCGTGGTGCTCGCGTAGGAGGTTGATGAGCTTTTCTTTTTGTTCCTCCGAAAGGTTGGAGTTTATTCTGACAGTCTTTGTTAGATCAATGGTGCAAATCGGGACTGAAACTAGGTCTTCAATTTGCTTACCCTGTTTCTCATCTTTCAGTCTTCAGGGATCCAAGGGTGCCTCAAATCAGGGATTTCACCAGAGAAATTGTTAAGGCTGAGATCAAGCACATGAAGAAAATTCAGGTTACCAATTTCAATGGGAATGCTGCCATTTAGGCCGTTGTTTCTCAGGTATATTGCTGGAGGTAAGCTGAAGAGTTTGTTATATTGTTGATTGTAAAGAGTGCATTTTGTTTCTTGCACAAAGAGAGGCAACTAAAGTTGGTTACCATTAGCTTTGTATTTGGCCTCTTGCAATGCCAGAGCTGGCAGGCCGCAAAATTCTTTCGGAAACTCTCCGGAAATGGAGTTGTAAGACAAATCTATGTAGAAGAGGTTTGGCATATTTCCTAACCATCCTGGAATCAGACCAGTGACCTGATTTGATCCCAAGTCCAAAACCTGTAGCTTCTTTAACTTACCAAGCCAAGTTGGGATTTGGCCCTTGATTTCGCAATCGCCTATACCCAGAACAACAAGATTTTGAAATGCAAATGACGAGATTGTTATCTGGTTTTCATCTGGAATTGCTTCGTGGACAAAATTTTTACAGAGGAGGAGCATCCTCAGGTTCTTACAGCCCATTAAAATCCTGATAGCTCCAGTGATATTGCTCAAGTTATTGTTAGTAATTGAAAGGTAAGATAGAGATACTAGTGCAAGTATCTTAGGAGAAATTTGTCCCTCTATCTTGTTACGAGATAGACGAATTACAGTAAAAAACTTGCATGAAGTGAGAGTTAATGGGAAACTACCTGTAAAGTTATTATTTCCAAGGTCTATGGTATGTAGATTGTAAAGGGTAGAGAAATTATATGCGGAGAGATCTCCTCTAAAGTTGTTAATCCGTAAATTCAATGTGATGAGATTAGTGCAGTTCATCAAAGATTGAGGCAAAAAACATGATAGGATGTTTGTGTGAAGCTTCAAAGATTTCAAGTTGGCGAGTTTCCCAATATCTTGGGGGACCAGGCCACTGAATTTGTTAAAGAGTTAAGCTCAAGAATACTGAGGCTTGTGAGGTTGACGACACCGTTGCTGATCGCTCCGGAGAGTTGATTAACAGGTAAATAGATTTCTTCAAGTGATGCAGTGGCAGAAACGTCATTAGAAATTGATCCTGATAGGTAACTGAAACCTGCCCGAAATGTTTGAAGCTTGGAGCAATTTCCTAGGAGTAAGCTGGCCGCTAAATAATTGTGGGAAAAAATCCAGGATCCTGAGGGAGCACGAAGATTTATTATTCCAGCTGGTAAAAGAAGGGATATTGCCGGAGAACTTGTTGTGGCTGACATTAAGAGCAATCAAATTTTCAGCCAGCTGAAAAAAGGATGATGGAAATTGGCCAGAAAAAGAATTGTAAATCAAATCAAGAGTTTCAAGATTAATAACGAAAGAAAAGGAACTGACGGCGAGAGGATCGAGAGGTGATTGTGGGAAAGATTGAGATAACAGAGATGTGTCAGCTTTCCAGTAAATCGATAAATGCTGCCTCTAAGGCCTCTGTCGGGTAGCCATAGATGAGTGACTTGAGCTTCGAAATCGCATTTGATGCCTTCCCAGAGGCAGCAATCAGTGGAGAAAGACTAATTCAATGAAGGATTAGATGCATTGAAGTTGAGCGATAAAAGGGTTTCTTGATCTATTTGATTGTAGGCTTGATCAAGAAAGGCAAAGCGAGACAAGAATACTAATACAATAATGCTTATGAACAAATCCATTGTTGTTCTTCTTTGAAGTTTCATGCTGCAGGTTTCTTAATTTTTTATGGCTATCGTATGAATGGAAGAGAAAAGACTTGAAAAATAAAAAAGTCGATAGTTGTTAAAAATTAAAAAATTAGAAGACGGAAATTAATAATTTAGCAACATATCATTTCTCATATTCAAACTCTTTAGTAACATATAATTAGCAATGGAGATTTAAAACTTCAAATTTTGACGAATTCTGAAAACTTTTCATTTCCATTTCATCATCTTCTTAACTAAACCATTGGTTAGACTTAGTTTTGCTTATTTTTATTTTCTTTTTTGTAATTACCTCTTGGGGCTTGACATCAGTGTTATGAATTTTTTTTTGGGCTTTGAGGACGTGAACTCTGCCTCAAGCGCCGATTCAAATTCGCTTATGGGGCCGGGGCCTTTCCATCCTATTCCTAATGTGTGTGTGTGTGTGTGTGTGTGTAGAGTTTGATAGACTAACAAATAATAAAATATTTCATTTCTTTGTGTACATTCTACGTATAACCTGCTTGATGGATTGATTCACAATATAGATGAGGATAACTCTTGCTTGATGGCGTCACCAGATTTTTGGCTCAATAAGGATGAAAGAAAACAAAGATGTTGTTTGGTTGCTGAGAAAATAGCTCAGAAAGAGATAATTATGGGATCTGTATTATTATTATTATTATTAAGCTCAATTTGTGACAAGAATACAATCTCTATATGTATACATCTCTTAAGCATTATTATCATTACTAATTGACAACTAACTATTAACTAATTACAATCTGAAACTTCAACACAGAATACACATTGTGTTGCAATAAACTTTAACGGTTTATGCTGAGTTGTCATCTTGCTTACTAACTTCTGACGCAATTATGTTTTCTTTCTTTAGCTTAGACTTTTCCTTCTTCTTTTGTATGAAATGAGCTTCCTTAACAACCCCCCTTAAACTCAAGGGACAAGGAAGAACGTTAAGTTTAGCTCTTAAGTAATTGAGCTGTGTAAATGAAAGGGGTTTAGTCATTATGTCTGCAACTTGCTCTATACTTGGCACATACTGAATATTTAGCTCCCCTACAACAACCCTGTTTCGAATGAAATGCATATCAATTTCAATATGCTTTGTTCTTAAATGATAAACATGATTTCTAGCCAACTCAGTTGCACTTATATTATCACACCAAATTGTAAGCTTTTCTGTGCAACATACTCCAATTTCAATGAATAAAAATGGTAACCAAATCAGTTCTGCACTAGCTGAAGCTAAGGCTCTATACTCACTCTCTACACTTGATCTGGTGATGATGGATTGTTTCTTAGATGACCAGGATATTAGGTTGTTACCTAGATAAATACAATAAGCACCAACCGATTTCCTATCATCCAAGTACACACCTAATCAGCATCTGTAAAACCAGTGAGTGTCAAGTTGCCTTCTTTAAAGAACTTCAAACCATAATCTTAAGTAGCTTTTAAGTATCTTAATACTCTCTTGCAGGCCATGAGGTGCTGTAATGTAGGTGTAGAAACATATTGACTTACTTTGTTGACAACAAATGCAATCTCAGGTCTAGTTAAGATGAGATACTGCATTCCCCCAACAATGCTCCTATAATGTGATGGATCTTCAAGAAAATAGCCTAGCTCACCTTGGACAACTTTCTGCAACTTCAAACCAGTACTCATAGGAGTATCAATCCCTTTACATTCAATCATGTCAACCTTGGTCAATAAGTCTCAAATATACTTTCTTTGAGACAAATATAAACAGTCCATATCATACAACACTTCAATGCCATGGAAGTATGACAATATGCCAAGATCTTTCAAGCAAATGTTGTACTAAATAACCTCTCTAATTCCATACTATTTGGTCCTATAATTAAAATGGAACACCCTAAAAATTTACCCATAAAAGCATAAGGGTAAAATTGGAATAAAGCCTCACATCGTTTATTTTTATTAATAAACCTCAAGATAGACAATTATTATTCATACTCCAACTATATCCTTACGTAAAACATTTGAAATAAAGTCTTCAAAGAAAAATCTCTAATCCAAAATAAAAAGTCTAGTCAAATTTAATCTTTAAAGCAACTCCAAAGGTCAACTAAAAAAAAAAATTCCATCTAGATACCCAAGCCACATCTCTAATCAATCAGCAAAATATTGGAGATGAGGGGTGAGATGTCAACTCAGTAAGCAAATCCACGCACAATATTTGAAAACCTTTGTCATTATACCTTTAAACATTTTATAACATCTTATAATAATATCTTCATTTAGCATAAGGGATGGATTCATGTAAAAGCATTAAAAATATTAAAATATCATAAAAACATTAAAACATAAACATTTGGTAGCTCATGCCTCATAATCATCATCATTCATCATTTAGTCTACTATACCCCGTATTGTTCCTTATTCAGGGTACTATTCCCCGCATTGTTTATAACATCATTGTGCACAAGATCATCATCGTACTAGCAAGCTGGCCATAACATTACATAACATCATAACATTCGTATCTTATACATTACTACGGACTATGAGCCTAAACATTTTTTAATCCACCTTACATCCTTTCATAAATAACATTTAAAGTCTTCTAAAACATTTAAGAACCTTTCTTTAATCATTTAATTCTTTTAGAAATTCTTTAAGAAAACATTTTATTTAAGAAAACTAATTTCTTAAGAAAAAATCATTTTGAAATATATTTATACATTTATAGTGTTTTTATTTTACAAAATTCATTTAAATATTTTAGAAATCCTTTTTATAAAAAAATTCCATTTAAACATAATTCTTATAATATAAATTACATTTATTATAAAGCACATCATGCATTAATCTACTTATATCGATCTGCAGTAATCAACTCAATACCTTAAGAACAAACCAACGAGATCACCCATGTCCTATAATCATCATAAAAATATCCTTATCAATATTATCTCTAACCTTAAACATAATCCCAATCATCCTTAAATCATAGACACTTATACTAACTCAATACTTATACATATTCTAGACATAAACATGAGTATCTTGCACATGCTGATTTTTAATAACCTATACACATGTCGGAAAACCATGAAAATTTACAGAGATACTGTGAACATGCATAGCATTGCTTAAAAAATTTCACAAAAATAAGTACAGGTGAAAATTAAGTCAGAATATTGACCTTTCACCAAAGTAACATGACTGTCCAGCAATGACCAAAACAGACCTTTACCAATTAGGAAATTCATAAAATATTCTCTAGTACTCGAAATAATCCGTTTCTTTTTTCTAATTACATTAGACACATTCAAAAATCATTTAATTAAAATTCATAATTTTTGGACGTCTGAGACGATTTTAAAATCATTTTATTTCCGAAAACATCGAACCTGTTCAGAAAATTCGAGATTTGAAGACAAATTTCAAAATTTCATATCTTTTATTTTACAAGCCCAAAAATCGCGATTCCATTTTTTCAAGACAGAGAAAAGATTGAACTTTCATTATAAAATCCTAACATGGCATGTAATATTCATGAGTTATCCCAAACTATTACATATTTCAGCTTCTGCAATTCTGGTAAACAGTTTCCAGATCTGCAGCAGCCGCATGTTATGATTTTTAATAATTTAACCATAATGATTAAAAATTAAGAAATTAAACAAGAAATCATACGAGACATAGATCTGTTGATAAAAAATCATCATAATTTTTAAAGATGTGTAACCTTATGGAAAAATTTCCAGAAGTGAGAACTGTCGCTGAAAATTGAAATTTTCCAGGACCAGTAACCCAACTTCAAAAAATCATAACAATTTGCATACTCATAGAATTTCAACACAAACCCTATCAATGGAAAGCTTAGGATGTCTAGTTCCATGATATGTAAACGTGTTCATGTGATTCTAAATAAAGAAAATGATTTGAAGATGCAGACTGTTCATATCATCATAGCATTACAAACACACATATATTACCCAAATCATACTACAAGTAATTAAAGGCAGACAAGTGGAGAAGAAACTGTCATCTTCTCCTAAAGGAATAGACTAAATGTCAACCAAATGAAAAGTTCTCCCTCCCCCCCCCCCCCACCAAAAGCCTTAAACGGCCTTAATGGCCTCTCTAGCCTCCGGTGATGGCAACCAGTCATCATCGGTCAACACCCTCTCCACCGAAGAAAGAATTATTAGGAGTTTGAACCCTCCTAAGAAATCATTTAAACGACCCCCAAAAGTCACCAATGATCCACCACTTGACGTCCAACTGCCACCACCGCGAATCAAATCGCTCCAACAGCAAAATGACCTCAATCCATTCACACAACCAAATCATTTCTCTCCAAACCACTCCCATGCAGACCCTCCATCTCCAATCCACCATCATGCTGACCAACCACCGACATCCACTGCCTCTATCCTCTCGAAACTTCGGCAACCCTTAACCACCTCTATTGTCGTGAGTGAACAAGAAGAAACGTCTCATGAAGGCTGCCATGATGCAGCAAATCAACCATCCCTTCACGAGCCGGCTATCATGAACTTACCGGCTGATGGTAATGGCAGCCAGCCACCACCGATTCCCCCCTCACTTCTAAAAATGAATTTCCTTTTCTTAGGAGATCTCAAAGGCAGTTGAAGAACAAGAATACTGTTTGGCAGCCGAGAAAATAAGAACTAGATCTGAATATTTTCTATGAACTAAATTTCATTAATCACAACAACTTATTAATAAGTACAAAGCTGATTCTATTTATACTAAGCTGAAGCTCAGCACTAATAGATGTAATTAGCTGCAACTAATTCACTTATTCTCTTAACTAACTATAACAGCTTTAGCTAATTAACATATGCACAACTAATTACATAACCACCAGGTTCCAGCTGGCATGCCATGTCATCTATTTGTAACTGCATGTGGTTGTTGCTGTGATCCTCTGCTTTGCTGGTAATCTTACAAACATGAGCTTCCTTGACATCCCCCCTCAAGCTCAATGGCCTGTTGATGACATTGAGCTTGGATCGAAAATAGTTGAACTTGGGAAATGACAGAGCTTTGGTAAGGACATCAGCAACTTGTTCTTCAGTAGGAATGTATCTCACTTCTAATTCTTTTTCAAGCACTTTATCTCTAATGTAATGGACATCCAACTCAATATGTTTTGATTTAGAGTGAAGAATAGGATTTCTAGCTAACTCTCCTGCACTCTGATTGTCACACCAAAGGATTGGAGTTGGTAATTGGACAATATTAAGTTCTGACAGCAGAGATTGCAGCCATGAAAGTTCTGAACTTGCTGAAGAGAGTGCCCTGTATTCACTTTCAGTGCTTGACTTAGCTACAATAGCTTGCTTTTTTGATGACCAGGAAATCAGATTATTACCCAGGTAAATACAGTAGGCTCCAATAGATTTTCGATCATCAACATCACATGCCCAGTCAGCATCAGAGTATCCAGTTAGACCTGCAAGTCCAAGTGTTCCCTCTTTTTGAATATATAAACCATGAGTAGCTGTAGCTTGAAGATACCTGAGAACCTTCTTGCAAGCTAGCCAGTGTTGGAGTGTAGGATTACTAAGATATTGGCTGAGTTTGTGTACAGAATATGCAATGTCAGGCCTGGTGAGAATCAAATATTGAAGCCCTCCAACAATGCTCCTATAAAGAGCTGGTTCTTTGAATTCTTGCCCCAGAGGACCTTGAACATTTTTCTCGAGTTTGAAACCAGTGCTGAAAGGTGTATCTGACCCTTTGCAATGTTTCATTGAAGCTTTGCTTATCAGATCTTTGATATACTTTGTCTGTGACAGATGCATTCCATGAGTGGTGTAACATACTTCCACTCCAAGAAAATAAGCTAGCAAACCCAGATCCTTGAGAGCAAAAGCCTTACTTAGTTTGGTGATAAATTCTTCAAGTAATGTTGAGTCAGGACCAGTAACCAGAATATCATCAACATAGACCAAGATAATAATAATGCCTTTAGCATCATGTTTGACAAAAAGAGATGTATCAGCTTTTGAATTGATGAAATTCCAGGCATTAAGGCAGCCTTTCAGTTTATCATACCAGGCTCTTGGAGCTTGTTTCAATCCATATAAAGCCTTGGTAAGCTTACATATATAGCCTTCTTTGGACACAAAACCCTCAGGCTAAACCATATACACATCCTCTGACAAATCCCCATTTAAGAAGGCATTATTCACATCAATTTGTCTGACCTTCCAACAGTTCATAACAGCTAAACTAAGAATCAATCTTACTGTTGAAGACTTCACTACAGGACTAAAAGTTTCTGAATAATCAATACCTGCAGTTTGATGAAATCCCTTGGCTACCAGTCTAGCTTTATGTTTTGAAACTGAGCCATCTGTGTTGTACTTGGTTCTGAATACCCATTTGCACCCAACTAGTTTGTAGGATGAACACATAGGCACAAGGGTCCAGGTTTTATTCGTAATCAAAGCATCATATTCAGTCTGCATTGCTGCTTTCCATTTGGGATCAGATAATGCTTCTGAAACTGTAGATGGTTCCAGGCTATTGTGAGCTGTTAGGTAGGCCTTTGGTTTGAATATGCCAGCCTTTGCTCTGGTGATCATTTTGTGTGTGGAGAGATTTGGTTTAGGTTGAGATGAGTGGGTTGGTTGAATCAGGGAGTGAGATACAGTAGGTTGGGAGAATGATGTATTTTGTGTTGTATCAGGTATAAGTATAGGAAGATTGAGCTGAGTTGGTGAAGAAGGTATGGATTGTTGAGATAAAACAGCTGGTGGTGAAGGTTGTGATGATGTGTTGTGAGAGAGTGGTGAAGATATAGAATCAAGATGATTAGAATGTGAATCATTACCTGCAGTTTCAGCTTCAAAGGTGTTCAAATTGCTATTGGTAATAGGTATAGTGTACTGCTGAAGAAGACTGTACTGAAACTCAGAAGATTTGGATGGAGAAGAAGAACTGAAAATTGAGGAATATGGAAATGAAGTTTCATAAAAAACAACATGACTTGCTATATAGATTTTTCCAGAAGGATGGAGACATTTATACCCCTTATGCAAAGGACTATAACCCAGAAAAATACATTTGGATGTATGAGAATGAAATTTGTGTTGATTATAAGGTCTAAGAAAGGGAAAGCAAGAACATCCAAATGTTTTCAAGAATTTGTAATCTGGAGAAATGTAAAAGATAGACTCATAAGGAGATTTCATTGATAGAACTGGTGTAGGCAGTCTGTTTATAAGATATGTGGCTGTATGAAAAGACTCCCACCAGAATTTAATGGGTAGGTTTGCTTGTGTAAGTAGAGTAAGACCAAGTTCTGTAATGTGCCTATGCTTTCTCTCTACAATTCCATTTTGATTGTGAGTGTATGGACATGAATGTCTGAAGTGTATACCCTCTGTGTGAAGGAAGTTAACAAAGGATCGAAATTCTCCCCCCCAATCTGATTGAAGACATTTGATGGGTTTGTTAAGTTGTTTTTCTATCTGTTTTTTGAAAATTTTAAAGACTGACAGTGTTTCACTTTTGGTTTTCAAAGGAAAGATCCAAGTAAATCTTGTGAAATCATCAACAAAGCTTACATAATATTTGTAGCCTTGTGATGAAATCACAGGGGCTGGTCCCCACAAGTCAGTATGCAGTATTTCCAGGGGAAACTTTGTTTTGATATTAGTAGCTGGAAAATGAAGTTGGTGCATTTTTCCTATTTGACAAGCATCACAGAAATTAAAAGTTGTATTCTTATTGTCAAGAGTGAAAGATGAACATGTTTTGAGTACATGATTCAAAATCTTAGAAGATGGATGTCCCAATCTCTGATGTAATATAGAAGTACTTAACAAACATTCAGAGGGACTGACATATTTGGAACACTCAGAGTTTTTACAAGTAGCTGCAGTAGGCAGACATGAGGTATTATTGAAAGCATTGACAACTGAAAACATTGAAAGAGGAGAAGTTGATACAGCTGACTCAGCAACAAGGTTTTGACTAGAAGCAGAAGAGGCTATCTTATTAGGTGAAACCAATAGCAATTTGTATAGACCTTTTTCAGCTTTGCCCTGCAGTATGATCAAATTCCTCACCTTGTCCTTCACAAAACAGAGATTATTAGTAAACTCAATCACAACATCATTATCCTTTGTGAGTTTAGAGATGCTGATAAGGTTTTTAGTAATTTGTGGCACTAAAAGGATATCATTTAGTTTGAGAGTTAAAGAGGCATTATTGTAGTTGTGTGATTTCAATACAGCACTTCCAATATGTGTTATATCCAATCCAGCACCATTGCCAACAACAAGTTTAGATATACCTGTAAAAGCTTCAGAAACATGCATGTTGTTGATATCATTTGTCAGATGGTGTGTTGCACCACTATCCAGATACCAGTTAGCATCAGCAGGGCCTTCCATATTAGCCAAATATGCAGATTTTGGATTTCTGTTTGGTGGTGGTCTGTAAGCTCCAGATGCTATGAATTCCTCAAGTTTCCAGCAAATATTTGCAGTGTGGCCTGTTCTACAACAGATTTGACAGGTTGGCTTAGAGACATTCCATTGAGGCTTAATGTTTCCAGATGGTCTGCTATTGTTAACACCTCCATTACCAGCATTCTGGTTCCAGTTACCTCCACCTCCACCTCTCTGATTATCTCCTTGATAAGCCTTGAACTGATTGTTAGATCCATAAGCATTTCCACTATTAGCATTAAATCCAGAGCCTCCATAACCTTCTTTGTAACCATTACTGTTATTGTTTCCATAACCAGAATTATATCCAAAACCACCAAAACCTCTTCCTCCTGACATATTTCCCTTTTTATAACCTCTGTTATAGGCAAGATTGGCCTCAAAGTTTTGTTTCACATCAGTATTAGCCAGCATATAAGTTTGTTGTTCAATCCTAGCTTCTTGAGTTAGAAGCATAGCATAAGCTTCATTTACATTCATTTTTCCTACTCCTACTTGTCCAGTGATATAGGTAGCAACAGAGTTATAGTCTGGACCTAAACCAGAGAGTACATGCAAAATCAGATCATCATCACTTAATGCACTACCAGCAGCAGCCATATTGTCAGCAATACTTTTCATCTTAATGAAATAATCAGTAATTTTCAGATCATCCTTTCTAGTTGAGTTCATCATATATCGTAAGTGCAGAAGCCTAGATTTAGATTGAGATCCAAATTGAACTTCTATAGCTTTCCATACCTCTCGAGAAGTCTCTAGATTGAAGACTAGACTGATGATACCTTCACTCATTGAAGAAAGTAACCAGCCAAGCAGCACCTGATCTTGTGATCTCCAAGTTGCGAATTCTGGATTTTCTACAGATCTCAATTCATCTTCAATTCGTTGAGCAATGTGTGAAGGAGGTGGAGTGGTTGAATCATTAATGAATTTCTCAAGTCTGTTGCCACGAATTGAGGCAAGAACTTGAGATCTCCAAATCAAATAATTGGATTGATCTAGCTTAATAGGTGTATTGAAAGTGAATGTCACATTTGTTGAATTAACAGTTGCTTGATTAATTGGCGCTTGAGAAGAAGAAGAAGCTAGATGGACTGAAGCCATTGTTACTAGCTCTGATACCAAGTTGAAGAACAAGAATACTGTTTGGCAGCCGAGAAAATAAGAACTAGATCTGAATATTTTCTATGAACTAAATTTCATTAATCACAACAACTTATTAATAAGTACAAAGCTGATTCTATTTATACTAAGCTGAAGCTCAGCACTAATAGATGTAATTAGCTGCAACTAATTCACTTATTCTCTTAACTAACTATAACAGCTTTAGCTAATTAACATATGCACAACTAATTACATAACCACCAGGTTCCAGCTGGCATGCCATGTCATCTATTTGTAACTGCATGTGGTTGTTGCTGTGATCCTCTGCTTTGCTGGTAATCTTACAAACATGAGCTTCCTTGACAAAGGCAAACTCGTTCAAAATATAAAAGCCAATCGCCAGCCATCCAACCCCAACAGCCACCAACTTCCGTAAACACAGCCAATCAACCACCATCGCCATCATTATCCCTTCAATAGCAAACTCCAACCTTAATTAGCCATGACCACCTTCCAACCGTCGAGCCATCATCACCTTCAAATCGAACCAAGCCTTCCCAAGCTAACACAAACCAGCTTCCAGCATCTAGTCCGCAGCCAACACAAGCCATACATGATCACTCGGGAGATGATCAGCCAGCCGTTACAGTCCCTATGCATTCTCAAAACCAGCCCGTGCTTCATGGCCAATTGAATCAAGAACCTCTTCAAGATGCAACCACCGTGGTTAAATCCAGTCAGCCGCAACCATATCCTACACAAACAACCCCCACGAGCCAAAAAGTCTCACACACATGTACTCGGAACAGTGTTCACAGCCAGCTGCAGCTGCTGACCGCCGATTGTCAGCTCCCCATGCAAGCAAACACCACCGAATCCAGTCAAAATCAGTAAACATCCCAGCCCAAAAGTCTCCACGCGTGCAGCAGCCATGAGCAAACATCCCAGCCCAAAAGTCTTCACGCGTGCAGCAGCTATGTTGCTCCACATGCACATGAACCACTTTCGCCTGCACATGATTTGCGTCCCCCATGTGTGTTTCCATTAGCCTTTCCCACTAATCAATCCCAAGCCCAATCCATTTCTGACCCCAACAACCAGCCCTCCCGAATGCCCTCAACACTCATTTCTAATAATCCCCAATTTACCCCGTTGACTCAAAATGCTACACCGCCCACTTCCGCACCATCTTATGCCTCAATTTTGAATTCCGTCCCCAATTCGAATCAAAAGAGAACCAATAAAAAATCGTTTATGGATATTATGATCGGCCCAACTAGCTCAATGGTTCCAATCAAGACCGTTACTTCATTCGGGGGAGAGCCAAACATGCAATTCTCCGTTGCGGAAATTGAAGCGATGGTCATTCCCTTCAAGTTGACATTGGTTGGTAAATTTTCTTATAATAGACCTAGTATGAAATTAATTCGTAAATTTTTTAATTCTTTGAAATTGAAGGGAACTTTTAAGGTGTCTTTACTAGATAATCGACATGTGTTAATTCAATTGGACGTTGACGATGACTATTCCCGCCTATGAGTTAGGCAGACATGGCACATTAATGGGAGTGCCATGAGAATTTTTAAATGGACCACTCATTTTCGGTGCTCCGAGGAGTCCCCTATAGTTCCTGTATGGATCTCATTTCCTTACTTGCCTGTCCACTTCATGCACTGTAGGGAAGCATTATTTTCTATTGCATCAGCTATTGACAAGCCATTGCGAATTGACCAAGCTACTGCCTCTTTAGCTCGCCCTTCTATAGCTAGGGTATTAGTGGATTATGATGTTACCCAACCTCATTTGCCAAGGATACGAATCGGGGTGGGAGATTCTGGATTTTGGCAAAATGTAATTTTTGAGAAAATCCCACTCTACTTTGCTTCCTGCAAGCACCTTGGCTATACCATTGAGACGTGTTACGTGGCCAATCCAAGGCTTCGTCCCCAGCGACCCAGTGGGAATCGGCAGACCAGAGTAGAAGATGGGAAGAAGTCAGAAGTTCTACAGTCAGATACTCCACAACCCTCAAATACTCCTCGACCTGAGCCTTCCATCACTAAGCAGATTGCAGACGCGGGGTCCCCGATCACCAAACCTTCGAAGAACCGGCCTAATGTTACAAATTCTACATCCGTTCAGGAGCCGATTGCCCAAGATGACACAACTCATGATTCTAAGGAACCTCATGATCAAAGCTTGTCTCCCATGCGGAGCATTGGTGAGTATAATCCACATCTTCATCGAGCATCCAGCAAAGATTTTAGGCATTACAATTCTCATACTGATAATGATGATAGTTCTGACGAGCACCTGGCGAATAACAAACACTTTTTATCTACTTCTGAGAATTCTGAGATAATATACTTAAGTCCCAATTTTAGCATTGTTGGTCAATCGAAAAAGGGATTTAAATTACTTACCAGCCGTAAGTATCGTAAGACATATTATCACCGTCTTCATTAGTCTTTTTATTATGATTCTCATGTTAGGCTATGCCCTAATCTTTTCTTTTTCTATTGTATTTTTTTCTCTTGATTGGAGGTTTTGGGTTTTGTCCCCCTCCTTGTATCTTTCATTATCTTTTATAAATTACAGGTAGAGGTCCCGCCTAACCCCCCACCTTAGAGTGGTATGCTTATTTAAAAAATATTAAAGGCAGACAATTCATAAAAGTAAATCATATAAGTCAAAGAAATACGTAATACCTTAAGGCAAACACCAAGCAAAGAAGTTATAAAACTTTCTTTTCCTTCTCCAAAGACTTATGTTTTTTTTTCTTGGATTTTGTAATGGTGTAGAAAATAAAATACGACTTCCTTTTAAATACTTTTGGCAATTAATAAATACTTTAAAAAAAAGCAAGAAAACTTGAGTTTTAAGAAAATTCTTTTGTTTTTAATAAAAGCTAATAACCTATATAACTTATTTAAAACCAATTGATAATTTTTACTCACACGCAAACACCCAATAATAATTATCCTACCCAACTTAATAAGGGTAAAAGAGGAAACAAATAACAGGTGTTACATAAAATATCATCAATGTTGTGAAAATTTTAATATACTCGCAAGCGCACGAATCTAGAAATAGAGTAGTGGTAACGAGGTCGATCCCACAGAGATTGTTATAAATTGAAAAGTCTAATTTAAATCTAAAATTAATATAAATTCTAACCTAGTTGACCAAATTGAGTTTCTAAGAAAATTGAACCAATTAAACTAAGAAGGCAATTAAAATAAAGGAGAATTCAATAAGATAAGAATTACCAAGGTTTCAAAATCCACCACAATTCAACTAGTAATTATCTAATTATTAATTAATCCCCAATTTTAGAGTGACAACTCGAAATCAATCTATGTCATCTAATGGATATAACAATTAAGCCCAAATAAAATTAATCTTATGTAGGTTCTTTTTCTGCTTACTAGTATGACATCTAAGCATCCCATGTAAACATATTGAATAACAAAGAGTCAAAGTTTCCCTAAGCACTCCATGTAAACAATTTAATGAAAGACATAAAATCAAAGATAATCATGTATAAACTTTATAAATCCAAGCATAGATTTAATCAAATATTAATCCTAACAATCAATAATGCATGACAGAATTGATGAAAAGATTTTATTAACATCCAATTAATCATATGAAATAAAAACCATAATCATCAAAGAACATATATAGGGAATTAATTAAATAAAAAGATAATTATTTCATTGAATAAGGTTTCATCCTTAACCTCAGTATAAGAAAATTAGCTAGACATACTTGAATTAGGAGTAACAAAAGAAATAAAATCACTCATGGAAGCCGAACTGCTGCTGCCCAGCCTTGCGTCTTGCGTCTGCAGCTCTCCCCCTTCAATTCAAAAGCAAAACTCCCTTTTATATTGCTTGGCCACCGAATCCTATTGTGATTCTAATAACTAAACCAACTTTTACAAGCTAAAGCCTTAAGCTTGCCACGTAATTGAAGACAATAAAAGCCAAAAGCTATTGATTTCCTTCCTTTATTCTACTTTGACTTTCCATTCAAAGGCTTAATTAAAAGCTTTGTTTTATGTGCTGCCCACTTTAGCTTTAACCTTCTTCTTTGTTTGCACGAGCATGGAAAATTCAATTTATTGGCTTTGGTTTCTTCGAACAGAATTTCTTGCACATCTCCTTAATTACTTCCACAAATTGATTTGATCTTCAATGATGTCCAATTGTTATTCTTTACGTACTTTTCATCCATAATCTTCAATTAATTCCCTATGCAATAAAATAATTCAATTAATTAAAAATAATAAATAAACATAACTAACAATTATATTATTAAGGGTAAAATATGTAAATAAATTATGCTCATCAAATACCCCCAAACTTAGATTTTGCTAGTCCTCGAGCAAAAATAAAACAAAAACAAAAACAAAAACAACAAAACAAAAAGTAAATCCTAACTAAACCACTTTCGCAGGTGATCGCGATTGCATTTAGCGTATGCAACAAGCCTTTAAACCCTTAGGCGGCCCTAGTGGACGAGTTATAGTTTCTTGAGGGCTTCAGTGATGATACCCACAAACATCATCTTTAAAAATAAAATAAAATAAAATAAATAAAGAGAACAAAAAAAATTAAATAAAACATGAAAATAGCCTCAAAGATTACATAAATTATATAGCTCAAATAAAATTTCAAATATTGGCAAAGTTCTAACTTTAATTCAATAGTCAATCCCATTTCTCTTTTGATTCTTGTAGTGTGTGTGTGAAATCAATTCAATCAAATCCATTCCCAAAATCCTCAATATCAACAGCCTTCGCCTCAAGCAAAGAACAGAGTAGGTCAAACTAATCTTATCATCTTGATCTCCAATTTTTTTTTTTTCACAGGCTTTTATGTGCATTTTCTTTTGATTTTTTTTCAGCACATGCACTTGATTTGATTTGATTTTTTTTTCTTTTCTTTTTTTTTTAACCATAGTCAGGAGCTTTCACTCTACCCCTTAAGGTAGCTTTCTTTTCATGGTAGATTATCCTCTACATACTGGTGGTACATAAGCCCAAATTACTCAAGGATAGCTTCACTCTTAAGGGTTATAGGTAGCTATTTCTGACTTTGGCGCTCGTGTATACTATTTTGTATTGTGGAGATAAGAATCAAGACAAACAGTCATTTACTCTATCTAAAATTCTCAACTCAAGTTGCGTCAATCTCAAATTTCAAGTCAAAATTATGAAAGAACTGATATTAGTGCTCATGGTTTAAAGAATCTCAATCAAGATGAACTAACACAAGAATCAAGTATAAACTAAGATAATATTCAACCCTTTCTAAGATCCATATTCATTGTCAATCAAGTTCTTATCATTGGCTTTTCACGTAAAAACAAAAAAAAACATAATTTTTTTTTTGAATTTTTGATTTTTTTTTTGGTTTTTTTTAACAAACAAAGCAACACTATTCCCACACCCAAACTTATTTGGAACATTGTCCTCAATGTTTCATAAATAAAAGATATGCATGCAAAAAGATGAAAAATAAAATAAAAATAAAAATAAAAACATAAATAATAAAAGAGAAAGTTGGAGAGAACACACCTGAATGGGATGAGAAAGCTTAAAAGAAAACGTTAGAAGAAATATAAATAATAATAAAAAATCCTATTAACTAACTAATTAACGTAAACAACAAATCAACCAGGATCAATAAGAATTTGGTGAAAATCAAAGCAAGTATACAAAAATACCAGAAAACATAAGTGATTAAGCACTGGAGCATTTTATCCATAAAAGGATGATGGTAATGAAACTCCTCAATATCGCACTGCTTTGATCTCTTCTGTTCCAAACTTTCCTGAGAGTTATCTGAAGTAGTATAAAAATCTAATAATTTAAGCACTTTAAATCTTACCACCTTTTTCATGTCAGAATGTGACCTATGTTGTACTTTTTTAGGAAGTAGCTCCAACTTGAATGGTTCACTTTTCTCTTCAGGAGGAAGTGGCTCAATCTTTTTTTTACACTTAATTAGATCTATGATAAGAGTCGAATCAAGTAAAGCATTAACTTCTTCAATACCACTATCAACATCAATAGAGAAATCAGAGTCAGTTGTGCATGGTATTAATGGATTGTCACAGTGGTTAGAAATAAGTGAATCATCAATTGATGCTTCTATCATATCTACTTCAACAACTTCATCATCTTCTTGTGCCTGCTTGGGAACATTAAAAATGTTTAATTCCATGGTCATGTTACCAAAAGACAATTGCATGTTTCCAGTACTGCAACTAATATGAGCATCAACTGTAGCTAAGAAAGGACGACCTAGAATAACTGGGGTGTGTTTCTTAAGATCTTGTACATACTGAGTATCAATAACAATAAAATCAACAGGATAATAAAATTTGTCAATCTGCATCAACACATCATCTATAATACCACGAGGTATTTTCATTGATCTATCGGCAAGTTGCAAAACAATGGACGTTGGCTTTAATTCCCCTAGTCCAAGTTGCATGTAAACAGAATAAGGCAAGAGATTAACACTAGCACCCAAATCCAATAATGCTTTATCAAAACATTGGTTCCCTATAATACATGAGATAGTAGGGGAACCTGGATCCTTAAATTTTGGTGGCATTTTACATTGAAGTAAATTGCTAGTTTGTTTAGTTAAAAATGCATTTTTGGTGACATGCAAGTTTCTCTTTTTAGTGCATAAATCTTTCAAAAACTTGGCATAGGAAGGAACTTGCTTAATAGCATCGAGTAAAGGGATGTTTATACTTACCTGCTTGAAGATTTCCATAATCTCACCTGTTGAAATCTCTTTCTTTACCTTTGCTAACTTTTGAGGAAAATGAGCCTTGGGAATGTAAGCTAGTGGGCCACTCTCTTTTGGATCATTTGGTGATGAGTCTTGTGATGGAACTGGATATGAAGAAGTAGGCTCAGATGTCTTCCTTGTTGGAACCTCCACTTTGTTGTCAAATAATTTTCCTCTTCTCAAGGTCATAACAGATTTTGCTTCTTCATGCTGATGGCTTGAACTCGATCCAACTTCATGCACTCCTTTGGGATTAGGAATTGGTTGACTTAGAAATTTTCCTTTTTCTCTCTCTGCTACAGTAGTTGCTAATTGACCCAATTGATGTTCAAGCTTTAGAATAGCTTGAGTGTTTGACTGAAAAGCTTGTTAGGTTGACTGAATGAAACTTTGAAGTGTATCCTCTAAAGAAGGCTTTCTCTGTTGGGGTGCAACAAATTGAGACATAGGTTGTTGGGCAGGAGGATATACTTGATTAGGAGGGACAAATTGTTGATTGGGCATTTTAAATTGTTGTCCTCCTTGGTTTGACAAAGGTTGATTTTGTTTCCAAGAAAAATTAGGGTGATTCCTCCAATTAGGATTATATGTGGATGAATATGGACTATTGAAGGATTTTTCATACGATTGTAAGGCATGTACCTACTCAGAATAAGCCTCTGGATAGGCTAGTAATGATGGACAATTCTGTGCTGTATGAGACAAGTTAGAACAAAAAGCACAAACCTCATTAGCTACACTAGGATGATAATTCATGAATTGGTTCAGAGCTAAGGTATCTACTTTCCTAGAAAGCGTAGCTAGAGTGGCTTTCACATCAAAGTCATCCTTAACTTTGTATAGACCCTTTCTAGAAACTTGAGATAATTTTTCCCTTTGATTTGAAAAATTCCATTGTTGAGAATTATTAGAAAGTGAATTAAAGAAATCCCATGCAGCCCCTTCATGTAAGTTCAAAAATCTCCCACCATTCATAGACTCTACCAATGACAATTTGACATGGTTAAACCGTTATAAAAGCATTGTATAAGTCTCCATTTTTCAAAACCATTGTGGGGACACTTGAGGAGTAAATCATTGAATCTTTCCCAACACTCATAAAATTGCTCACCCTCTCTTTGATAAAAAATCACTTATCTCTCTCCTAAGGGCATTTGTTTTAGACATAGGAAAAAACTTGGTGAGGAACTTATTACTCAATTCATCCCACGTAGTTATAGACCCAGCAGGAAGCGAATTCAACCAAGCTTTCGCTTTGTCTTTTAATGAGAAAGGGAACATACGAAGCTTAATTGACTCATCATTAAAATTTTGAAAACGAAATGTAGAGCATATGTCAAGAAATTCCTTAATGTGCAAATATGGATCCTCTCTCTCTAACCCATGGAAAGATGGTAAAAGTTGAATGACTGAGGGCTTAAGTTCAAAGTGTGTTGCTGTAGTTTGTGGCAACACAATACAAGATGGTTGGTTGGCTGCAAGTGGTGAAAAATATTCTCTAAGGGTTTTCTCTGCTTGCACTGGTGGAAGTATTGGCAATAGTCTATTTGGGTCATCCATCACTTCTAAAGAACTAACTTGCTACTATCAATTTTCGACTCTCTTTTAACCAAACGATTTGTTGAATCACGTTCCCAAACACTCGTAAACTAACTAGACAATGAAAGAAAGAAAAATAAAATAAAATAAACCAACAATAATGAGAATAAACGAAATTTAAAAATAAAAGAAATCAAACAACCAAACAATGAATTTAAAGACAAATAAAAGTTTTTTTGTGCTTTTTATTAATTAAAAAATAAAAGACAACTTAAATTATAACTAGTGGAAGAATCAAATCAACCTAGATTAAACTGACTTTCTAGCACAATCCCCGGCAACGGCTGCAAAAACTTGTTGTGAAAATTTAATATACTCGCAAGCGCAAGAATCTAGAAATAGAGTAATGGTAACGAGGTCGATTCCACAGGGATTGTTATAAATTGAAAAGTCTAATTTAAATCTAAAATTAATATAAATTCTAACCTAGTTGACCAAATTGAGTTTCTAAGAAAATTGAACTAATTAAACTAAGAAAACAATTAAAATAAAGGAGAATTCAATAAGATAAGAATTACCAAGGTTTCAGAATCCACTACTATTCAACTAGTAATTATCTAATTATTAATTAATCCCTAATTTTAGAGTGACAACTTGAAATCAATCTATGTCATCTCATGGATATAACAATTAAGCCCAAATAAAATTAATCTTATGTAGGTTCTTTTTCTGCTTACTAGTATGACATCTAAGCATCCCATGTAAACATATTGAATAACAAAGAGTCAAAGTTTCCCTAAGCACTCCATGTAAACAATTTAATGAAAGACATAAAATCAAAGATAATCATGTATAAACTTTATAAATCCAAGCATAGATTTAATCAAATATTAATCCTAACAATCAATAATGCATGACAGAATTGATGAAAAGATTTTATTAACATCCAATTAATCATATGAAATAAAAACCATAATCATCAAAGAACATATGTAGGGAATTAATTAAATAAAAAGATAATTTTTTCATTGAATAGGGTTTCATCCTTAACCTCAGTATAAGAAAATTAGCTAGACATACTTGAATTAGGAGTAACAAAAGAAATAAAATCACTCATGGAAGCCGAACTGCTGCTGCCCAGCTTTGCGTCTTGCGTCTGCAGCTCTCCCCCTTCAATTCAAAAGCAAAACTCCCTTTTATATTGCTTGGCCACCGAATCCTATTGTGATTCTAATAACTAAACCAACTTTTACAAGCTAAAGCCCTAAGCTTGCCACGTAATTGAAGACAATAAAAGCCAAAAGCTATTGATTTCCTTCCTTTATTCTACTTTAACTTTCCATTCAAAGGCCTAATTAAAAGCTTTGTTTTATGTGCTGCCCACTTTAGCTTTAACCTTCTTCTTTGTTTGCACAAGCATGGAAAATTCAATTTATTGGCTTCGGTTTCTTCGAGCAGAATTTCTTGCACATCTCCTTAATTACTTCCACAAATTGATTTGATCTTCAATGATGTCCAATTGTTATTCTTTACGTACTTTTCATCCATAATCTTCAATTAATTCCCTATGTAATAAAATAATTCAATTAATTAAAAATAATAAATAAACATAACTAGCAATTATATTATTAAGGGTAAAATATGTATATAAATTATGCTCATCAATCAATATATACAAGGACAAGAATTACAGAGGTTGGATTTCTTCTGATGAAGAGTGATGTATCTAAACAGGTGTTGATAAAACCCCATTGAAGTAAACAATCTTTAAGCTTATCATACCAAGCTCTAAGAGCTTGTTTAAGTCCATATAAAGACTTGTGTAACTTGCATACAAAATCAGGCCTTGTGCTATTAATGAAGCCTTCTGGTTGTGCCATGTACACCTCTTCTATCAATTCTCCATTAAGAAAGGCATTGTTGGCTTCAACTTGCCTAATATGCCATCCATTCATCATTGCTAGGCTCATGACTACTTTGACAGTTGCTGGTTTAATTAAAGGACTGAAGGTTTCAAAGTAGTTGATTCCTAAAATTTGCTAAAAACCTTTGGCAACTAACCTTACTTTGTATTTAGCCACACTGCCATCAATATTATATTTAACCCTATCCACTCATTTATTACCAACAATTTTATGATCAGCTTGTTTAGGAACCAAGGACCATGTACCATTGCTGATTAGAGCATCATACTCATCTTTCATATCCTTCAACCATTTAGGATCATTCAAAGCCTCTTGAACCGTAACAGGTTCTTTATGAGTGAGTATAGTAGTGATCATATGATGCATGTTGGATGAGGTAACAAGTGGATGGCTAATTATTGGTATTGATCGTGATTCATTGGGAACATAATCATAAGTTGATGTGTGAATAGGTGGGGAAACAGCAGGTTGTAATTTTGGAACAACTACTGGCTATTCAGGATGAACTGAGGGAGTAGAACCACTACTGTCAGGACTTGCAGAGTTGAGACAATCAGTGTTGTTATTAGTGAATGTATGTATGATAGGAAGAGTGGAAAGTGTATAGATTTGTTGAGGGGAGTATGAACAAGATAAAAAAGGAACATATTCAATTGATTTGTGAAAGACTGAATCAGTAGAGTATAGAAATGTATGCTCATTAAAAATGACATGCCTAGCTATATAAAGCTTTCTTGAAGGATGTAAGCATTTATATCCTTTATGTGATGTATTATAGTCAAGGAAAGACACTTATTATAATGGTAATCAAATTTGTGTTTGTTGAAGTCTCTCAAATAAGGATAACAGGCAGAACCAAAAGATTTGAGCATGTTGTAATTAGGCTTATAATTGAAAACCTTCTTAAATGGAGTTGCAAGATTGAGAACAACATATGGTAGCCTATTAACAAGGTTTACTATTGTATGAAAAGCATCCCACCAAAACTTGAAGGGTAGTTTAGAGTGAGCTAATAGAGTCAATCTCATTTTAACTATGTGCTTGTGTTTCTCTTCACCAAGCCATTTTGATGATGTGTATAAGGGCAAGAATGTCTAAATATAATTCTAGATTGATTCAAGAAATCAGTGAAAGACCTATATTCTCCCCTCCAATTAGACTGCAACATCTTAATGGTTGTGCTAAATTGATTTTCAACTTACAGTTTAAAAAGTTTAAAGATCTCTAAGGCATTATACTTGAGTTTTAAAGAATAGATCCAAATGTATCTGCTAAAATCATTAACAAAACTAATGTAATAACAGTAGCCATCTTGAGAGATTACAGGAAAAGGACCTTATAAGTCTGTGTGAATAAGTTCAAGTACTTTAGAGGTTTTAGTTGAAGTAGAGGAAAAATGGAGTCTATGAGCTTTACCCATCTGACATGCTTTACAAGTATGTTGAAGTGCTTGTTAAATTTGATGAGTAATAAAATTTTCAGAATTGATATGTTTGAGAATATGTTGAAAAATGTAAGCATTGGGATGACCAAATCTATTGTGAAGCAAAGTAATCTTATTGACTGATGGTTTATATGAAGAAACAGAAGATTGATACAAGACTTCAAGTCTGAGTTATTGAGTTTAACATCAGCAAAAGCAGAATTGATATAACAACATGACAACATGGATAATTGTATAGAAGAAGTAGTGAATGAAGAAATGTTGTGAGATAAGAAAGAAGATGGTTGTGATGATGATGATTTGAGAAACAACCTGTATAATCCTTTCTCAGCAAGGCCCTGTAAAAGTACCTGCCCCCTTAGAGAATCCTTTATATAGCAGATGTTACTAACAAATTTAACAGATAAGTGATTATCATATATAAGTTTAGAAATGCTCAAAAAATTCTTTGTAATGGAAGGAACAAGTAGAATATCTTTAAGTGCTACTTGTGGGTGATGGTGTTTAATATTTAAACTTCTAAAAATAAGAAATGCATCACCAATATGTGTTATAGGCAAACCTTGTCCATTTTCCAATGATGAACTGATCAGAACCACTGAACTCTTCAATGATCTTCATATTAGCCATGTTATTAGTTAAGTAATGTGTTGCTCCATTATCGAGGTACCACCCTTCATCAGCTGGCCCTTTGAAATTTGCAGCATAAGCAGCTCCAGGTGCAGAAAATGTATCAGATGTATAAGCATGAGAGTCAACAACATATGGATTTATACTAGATGGCTGATATAGAGAGTAATTCATAGCATGAAAGTCAGCAACACATGGTCCAAATTCAGTATATGGTTCAAAATTAGTCATATAAGCAACCTTTGATCCTTTTCCTCTACCAAAAGACCTTGATTAAGTTTTCAATGTACCTATGCCAACATACATCAGCAGTATAACCAAATTTATGAAAAATTTGGCAAATAGGGGCATTGTCACTAGATTCAACAGTAAATAGGCCATAAGATATATTGAAAACAGATTTGTTGCGTGATGATGCCTTATGGATTTGCATTTGTGGTGAATATCCTCTGCCAAAATTATTACTACCATTACCATTGGGAAATCCTCTAGAATAAGCATGAAAGAACATTCCTCTTCTACCATTGTGACTCTTGTTTCCAGCATTAAGATGTCCATGATATCCACCATATCCATAACCTCCTCTTCTGCTATTACCCCTTCCTATAGAATAGTTTGAATTAACTATTCCATAATTTGCATTAAACATAGACTTAGCACTTTGATTTTGTTCCAATCGAGCCTCATATGTTAAGAGCCAAACATAAGCATCATCATATAACATTTTATCTGCAGTGATGGTAGAGGCAAGATCTAAGTAACCAGGTCCCAATCCATTTAACACTTGCATCAACAAATCTCTTTTTGACAAAGGACTACTAGCACAAGAAAGTTTATCAGCAAGAATTTTAACTTTTAAACAATATTCTTCAACAGTCGTCGACTCTTTTCTAAGCACACTCATTTCATATCGAAACTGCATAACCTTGGCCTCAGATTAAGAACCAAATTGTTTTTCCATAGACATCCACACGTCACAAGATCTATCATAGTTAAGAACTGAACTCAAAATACCTTCACTAATAGTTGACAAAATCTAGCCAAGAAGAGTTTGATCTTTAGCTTGCCAATTAATATAAGCTAGATTAATGATTTTCTACAGTGATCCATCATCTGCTATTTAATTAATGTATTGATCTGGTATGATCTGAGCATTAGATATGAATTTTCAAGCTGATTTCCTCTTATCGAAATAAGAACTTGTTTGCTCCATAGTAAGAAATTAGATCGATCCAATTTTACTAAAGTAATGAATGAAAATGAAATTTGTGAAGCCTGAGCAACATTTGTGGTGTTTAGATTTGATGTTGTACTACTTGAACTTGCCATATTGATGGCTCTGATACCATTAAAGAAAACAAAGATGTTGTTTGGTTGCTGAGAAAATAGCTCAGAAAGAGATGTTTCTGGAATCTGTATTATTATTATTATTATTATTATTAAGCTCAATTTGTTACAAGAATACAATCTCTATATATATACATCTCTTAAGCATTATTATCATTACTAATTGATAACTAACTATTAACTAATTACAAACTGAAACTTCAACACATAATACACATTACGTTGTAACAAACTTTAACTATTTATGCTGAGTTGTCTTCTTGCTTACTAACTTCTAACGTCACAATTCTATTTTCTTTCTTTAATTTAGACTTTTCCTTCTTCTTTTGTATGAAATGAGCTTCCTTAACAAAGGAGAATAGAAAACAAGAAATCTAACGACAAGATGGAAATTTTTAAACTACTGGAGGAAAAACATACCATTTTATGAGAATTTCAATTAGTACGCACTATTTTCCCTTGAATTTTTTTTCAAAATTGAGGGGGCGCTTGCTCCTTTTAGTCTTTAATATTTCATGTAGGCCTTAAGCAAAATGCTTTGATACCATATATTAGAAATGGATCCTCTACTCATTTTACCTTAATTTACTTTTTAGTGATAAAATCCTTCTCTCATGCATAAGCCCTCATTTTTTTTATGGACACGTTATTAAGTCATATAGTTTAACAGAGTTAATACAAACATGTTATTTAATCATATGACTTTATAGTGAATTTAACATCGACTCTATTAAATGTTATGGCTCAATAGCATGTCCGCATGAAATAAAAATAAGGGTGCATGCATCTGAGAATTTCTATTTAATGATATACTTTACAACACATGTACAATATTAGTCATGTATTGATTAAATATATTCATTTTTTTTCAACCAAATCACCAATCAATAAATCCAAAAGGCCAAATCAAAAGGTAAAAAGAGAGGAAATTTACGAAAATAACCATAATACTTTAGCAAATTATAAAACTAACCAGACAAGTTTTTTTTTATCAAAACTGGCCAAACAAAAAAATTTTGAACCAAATTACCCCTGTCAATCTCACCTAGGCCCACCAAAATCTCTTACTCACCCAAACTTCTCACCTATCGTTGGCACCATAGAGAAAAATCGGAGTTCATCATCGGCGGCCAATCTCATCGGAATCATGTTCAACAACATCAATTCCACCAAAATCACGTCTAATAGCAATCAAGATCTCTGAGATCAACATTTGAAATTTAAAAATCCTAGGTATTAATTTCAAATACACGCTTTATTTTATTCTTTTGTTGTGTTGTGGTTGTGTTATTGTTGTTGTGGTGGTGTTGGTGGTGGTGGTGGTGGAAGTTGTTGGTGGTCTTGATGCATTGTCGGAGTGTGTTGGCGGGAATATCTTGCAATAGGTGCTAACCAATTCGCGAAGATTAAAAAAATGGGTAGCACCCATCGCATCAAATTTTGTGTGACAGGTAAGTCGTCGCACCAAGTTTTGTGTGACAACTCGCTCGACGAACAAAAATTCAGAAATGACAAAAATTTAACATGTCACACAAAATTACAATATATGCGATGGCTATTTTTTGGAGGTCCTAATTTAGGCTATACGTGTCTTTTTTGCGTCTAATATATTGTTTCGAAGCTTGCGACAAAACGAATCAAACCCACAACTTTTTTTGCCGGTCTCCCCTATGACCAAACAAAAAATTTGCCTCAAGTTATGTGTGACAGGCACTTGTTGTGACAATTTCTACGATATCTATATAAAATGTGTCGTATATTCACTTTATCATGTTTTTTAGTGTGTAACCACATTTTTTTAAAAAAATATTTTTCAGGTTTAATGAATTCAGTTATGCTTCAATTTACATGTTGTGTGATTTTCGTCTAGTGTGCAGTAGCAGCCATCCAACACCCACAAAATACATACTCAACAACAACCTTACCCATCCCACTCGCAACACAACAACCTCACCTACCACCGCCATCAACAATCACAAATACTCAATCCATCACCACCGCCACCAACACAACACAACAACAACAAAAACACAACAATAGCACAAAATCGCAACACAAATTAAAAAAAAAAGTAATAACTCACCTAGGGTTTTGAATTTTAACCATTGATTTTGGAGATCTTGGAAGATTTTGAACGTGATATAGGTGATTTCGGCCGCCAACAATGGACTCCGGTGCCGCTCTACTTCATCGACGATGGATAAGGGATTCCGATGATAAGCTTTCTGTGAGAGGGGGAGGATTTGGGCGAGAGGGAAGGGTGAGAATGAGAGGGGTAGTTTGGTCCTCAAACTTGGGATTTGACTAATTTTGATTGAAAAAAATTTGAGGGGTCAAATTTACAAAATGCAAAAGCATTATGGTTAATTTCGTAAATTTCCCTAAAAAGAGTCAGCTACTCAACTATAAGGACAATAAATAAAAACTATAAATCTATAACGCTAGAAAAAAAAACCCACATAGCTAAGGAAAATTGTCACTCTCTTGAAATAAGAAAAACTAATAAAATAATTATAATATCAGTTAACGTAGACTAACTTTCGGATGTTGCCTATTGATTTATTAATTGGGATAGGTTATGATCATTGTCTAATTCTTCGATTCCAACTCCATATATTTGATATTATAATCCTCATTTGTCAAAACCACTTTAACAAGATATTTAATCAACAATTTAACCCATATATTCAATGTAGAAACTATTGGCTTTGAGTTTCAAACATGGAAAAAGTTACCCGCACACTAGACTTGCTTAAAAGATTACACAAACCCTTTTAATTTTAAAAATGATTGTGTAAATCTTCTTTTTAACTATTACACCGTTGCATTGCAGTTAAAAACTTTGATAATAAATACAAATACGTACTAAGATAAATATAATAAATAAAATAACTCATAAATTCAAATAAAACATTAAAATAAATATAATTAATAATATAACACATTTATGGGGTGCAATTTATTTTTTGTATTAAGCTATTATCCATATATGCTGACAGATTTTATTATATTTAATTCCATTAATCCAAAAATTTCTACTTATATAGATCTAATATTAAAAATAAGCTATAAAAATATTATAAATAAACATATAAAATATAGTTTTTAAGAAATTTTGAATGTTTGTGAAACAGTTGTTTTAAGATTAAGACAAATTTGAAAAATTATTTTTTAATATTAAAAAATAATTTATAAAATATATATTATTATACATATTAGATTATTTTCATATTATATTTTTAGGTTATTGTAATCAAATGATATAATCATCAAAAAGGGGTCTATAATCATTTATGAAATTAAAGAGATCTATTTGACTATTTTTAAGTAAAACTTGGGGATGTGGGTGGCTTTTGTCCTTCATTTTTTTTTTCAAACTTTCCACATTTACTTTTTTTTTCTTCCTTCATTTTAAAGTAAAACTTGGGAATGTGGGTGGCTTTTGCCCTTCATTTCTTTTTTCAAACTTTCCCATTCATTTTTTTCGAACTTTCACATTTATATTTTTTTTAATTTTGTTATTCACCATACATTTTTTAACAATGTGGAAATGCAAAAGATACTATGGAGAAACAAAGTTTTCTAAGCAATGAAAATATTATTGATAATTCTTAATAAACAAAACTAAATTTTTGGGTTTTTTTTATACTAACCCTACCTATCGCGAATTTACCAAAATATCCAAACCTAAAATATTATTTTATATTAAAATTCTCCTAGTCTAGATAAGGAAAAAAAACAAATAGCACTTAAAATCTGATATCTAGAAAAAAAAAAGGATAAAAATCCTAAAAGCAATAGGAAAAGTAATAAAATAAATTAAAATGACAAAACAACTAAAAAATAAATAGAATTTTGTGTTCGACCATGGGTAGAACATCGTAGAATTTACAAAATATTATTTATGAAAATTATAAAAGATGAAAAAAGCTGAATTTGATTAAAAGTGTCAATCTCAACTCCGAGGGGTCTAATCGAATAGTTCTCAATTTTTTCAGATTTAGATTTCGAAACATTAATTTAGGCCCCCCCAAACACCCCCACAAACCCCAACCACAACCCCCCAACACCCCCCCCCCCCCCCCCCCCCAAAACACCCCCAAAAACCCAAACAAAAACCCCCAAACCCCCCCCCCCCCCCCCGGCGCAAAGAGTAACAAAGCCATTAAGGCACAAGCTGGGTCAGCTGTCGTCGCTAAGTCAAAAGTTTTAGAAGGTTCTAGTTCAATTAAATTATAAATTTGCCCCTATTGGACCAGTTAAATACATTGAATTTAGGTTCAAAATGTATTAAAAAAATTAAGTTCAAAATTTATTTTTAAAATCACACAAATATTTGCACACATATAAATCTGAATAAAGGATTCACCTACGGTACCACAGTGGCACCGTATCACTGCTTTTGTCTTTAGTGCCAGCACTAGTGTAAACTTCCATAGAACTCCTTTTACTCTTTTTTATTTTAATTTTGTTTCACAAATATTAAGTTAATTTCTCCCAAAGCTGTGAATGTTTCAACGGCGGCAAATCGGCTCCCCCGGTGGCTGTGGTTGGTCGGAAACGACAGAGGGAATTGTGGGGAACAAAACCCAAGTGGTTCTGTCACCGGAAACTGGTGAAATCGCGGTGAATTGAAGCGATGATTCCGCGGCTTTTCATGGCTTCGATCGGCAGCGTTCCGAACGGTTTCCTGCGATAAGGATGGCATGAACATAACCGGAGTCGCACGAGCTTCCTATCGGTACCAACCTTCGCCGGTATAGTGGCCGAAAAAGAAAACAGAATCCGGGTCGAGTTCGAGGGTTCGGGTCGAACTGGTTCTTTTTGCGACAAAGATTTTTAAGTAGGCGATCGTTGAAGGATATACAATTTGCGAAACTAATAATAACCAGAAACTAAGCCATTAAAGATATACAATTTTAAAGAGGAATTTGATGCAGTGGATTAGTAGTAACAAGAAAAGCCAAATGACGGGGCTTGTGATGATGACGAAGGGTGGTGGCTGCGCTGGCGGGGACGGGGGAATGGGAAGGCGACAAAAGGAGCGAGAACAACTGAAGAGGAACAGAACCAGTTCTCGCTGGTGGCGTTTGTTATGGCGGCATTAAGGAAATCGATGGTGTCTTGTCGTGTTGAAAGAGGCGAAGACGTGATCTCCGCCGTTCATAACATGGAGATCGGGTGTCCCACAAATGTCCGGCACATTACTCACGCCACCTTCGATCGGTTCAACGACTTTTTGGGTCTTCCTGTTGAGTTTGAGGTGGAGGTCCCGTGTCGAGTTCCGAGTGCTAGGTAGGTATTGTAATTGAATTGGATTTTTGGTTCCGCTATATGGGCGTTCATAGTTTTTTTCCATTATTCATCTGTGGTTTACTTGGAGTGCTCGTCTAAATTTTATTTCTAGCATAGGCATAGCTTAGCTGGCTGTGTCACTCTTGTTTAAACATTTGAAATTCGAATGTCTGTACATACTTTGAACTGAGATTTAACTTCCTCGTTTAAGCTGAAATTTTGCATTCAAAGATGGTATTTTTTTTTCTGTAGTGCAAACTGAACTTAAGAGGGTTTAAAAATTACGTTTTTGAATTGAAACCCCCAGGCCTCCTTCTTTTTGCTATGAAATTGAAGGGAAAAGTTAAATTAATATCAAGTTGGTATATCAGCCCCTTAAACTGTAAAAGTCGAAGATTAACAACTCTGCTGTTGTTTCTTCCTAAATTTTTCAATTTTCTCTGAAGTGAAAAGTTTGAGGAGTGGCCGGAAACGGAAATGAAATTCGGGTCGGGTTCGTGGGTATTGTGATAAAGAGAGGGGTATTATAATATATGTGCAATAAAAAATAAAAATATGTAAATAGTAAATAGTTTAAGGTGCTACCTAAAATGTTCATATGGATGCAGTAGAAATTATCTTAATATTTGTATAACAAAAATTAAATAAAATTGAGTAAAAGGGGTTCTATAAAAATTTACAGTTGTGCTGGCACAAAAGACAAAAACAGTGGTACGGTACCACTGTGATACCGTAGCTTGATCCCTGAATAAAAATAAAAATTTGATATTTTGTAAGCTTTCTTCGTTGTTTGCATGTTTCGATTATAAAATTTGCCTAAACTATTTTTTGATTTTCTGACAATGTTATGGCCCGCTTGGCACCCCAAAACTTCTTCAACTAATGATGGCATGGCACAATGCATGGGCTGGGTCAGAGTTGGTCGGATTTTGCACATTTCGGTAAGGCTTTGTCTCGGGCCAAGCTTTTTTGTTCGGGCTTTAAGGGCGAAGATTTATATTTAAAAGTGTAGGCCTTTATACACCCCTTAAAATTCCTATGAAACTTTTTAATTGAAATTACCTACGCAACTAAATTCAATTTAATTCATTCTTATTTTTAAATAGAAATTCAGTCAAACACTTAAATAAATTATTCTTTTAATAAATACTATACACTCGCTCTATTCCACAATTTATATTTTAATAAAAAATTTATAGAAAATTATAGCAATCTAAAGTTACGAAAATATAAGCTATATAACAAGAAGAAAACAATTTAAGATTTTAAGATTCGTATGTATTCTATAAATAAAAATTTTTAGCATAATAAATTTTATGAAAATATGATTAATTTTAATATATGGGTTTGTATTTTGTAAATTAAACTGAGAGTATTTGAAGAAATAAAATTCGAAAGGACTGTTATAAGAATATAGAGGTGTATTAAAAGTGGATTTTGAATCCGCTGCTTAGCATACATATTCTCAACTCTTCATAATCATCTACTAAACGTGCATGTATAGTAATATATGGTTAAGATTTAATTAGCTTTATACTTTTATCTGATGATTAACAATTGCATTTGTCTAACAAATTAAAAAAAAAATCAACTCAGCACTAAATTTATATCCATTAAAAGCTCAGCTCTATTTAAAATTATGTTAAATTTTTTTATTAATAAATATTGACAAGAGATGACCATGTCTTTCACGCACAAGCGGAAGTGCTAATAAGAGGGTCCATGAGGATATGAATAAGATATTCGTTTGAATATCTTTCACAAGTGATGAGACGACCATGCCTTTCACGCACACAAGTGAAGGCTAATATATATGCAGTGACATTTAACGAAAGATCCTAGACCAGACGGCTTTCGTAATGCAGTCCTTTTCCGAAATCATTGACTTCGTAGTAATCAACTGATGCCGTCAAAAGAGCGTTCAATAAAAAATTAATTTGACTCTGTTTTGGTCAATTGAAGATATATGCCAATCAAAATGTGCCCAATCAAAGAAGAGTATGGAGTTGTAGGCCGTACTGGCTTCAACTAATCAATGTTGGCTCGCTAAGGTGGAGAAGTTTGCAATTTGGGAACTCACTAGTTGCTAAAGTCTATTAAGGCTAGATAAGCACGTAGATTTTCATGCAAAATTGGGAAGTAAACCTTCTGCTATTTGAAGTATGCATTTATAACTTATGAATGGTCAAGATTTAATTGTTTCTTAAAAAACATTACTCTTTTTTATTTAAATTTAATCAATGTTAAATATTTAAAATAAAAAGGCAGCACTGATATTCATTCATCTATCATTGAACTGCATGAAACTAATAGTACAAAATTTACACTAAATATTAAGTAAAAAATTTAAGTTAAAATAACCTCACCTAAAATTAGGATTTTTGTTCAGTGTGCTTTTTTTTTTTTGTGTTAATAAATATTCTCGCGTTCTGTAGAGTTTACAAAAAATGGCAGTAAACTCTAGATTAAAATATTAGTGGACTGAGGGTACTGAATTAAGGCAAATATTATAATATTACAAAATTTTATTCACCCTACTCCTCATGGGAGAAATACAAAAATTTTAAATACATAATACAACGACGTCTTAAACAAAGAACGACCACATTTTCAAAAAGCTTAAACAAAGAACGACCACATTTTAAAAAATGATGCCACTATCACATATCTGTCACAGGAATCTGAAACTTTCTTTGCCTGTCTTCCTTGTCATCTTAGAAAATGGATAAGGATGTATTCAACATAATTTAACTGCAAATACAACAACATATTTATGTGAGAATTAAATCACTAATTAAAAAAGTAACTAAATTAAGGAACTTGATTGGATTTAACCCAATAATCACAATTAAGGGAGAGTAGTCAATCGCTTACCTTCCAAATCAACATATAAAAACCAAATGTTGATTCAAAATTATCAAGATCAACTTTTTTAGATTGAAGCCACAAAATCAACGCCAGGATGCCATGGCCAATTATCTGCAAGAAATTTTTTAAAAAATCATTAATTAGTTATAAGTGATCAAGATCATCATCACATTCACAATCAAACAAAATATACAAGACTAAATTTCTTACAGAGACAATCTTGTTTATCATGAATGATGAGGAAGCACCGGATATCATAGCACCTCCGTAGGCCACTAACATCATATTAAGACAAAGCGGAAGTACCTTTTGAGAAAAAGAGATTTGTAAGCCAATTATTATTATTGTACTATGATTTATATTATCTAATTCTGTTTGGTGTTGATGGGAATAAATAAATGATCTACTGACTTTTTCTTTCCCTAAGAGGACACAGAGTGTTTTCATGCCAAACTTTTTGTCACCTTCTACATCTGGCAAATCCTGTTAATAAATCACATAAAAGAAATAAATTAGTAACCATCCATTATTTATTAATATTTATCAATGAGAATTGATACACTTACAAAGTTATAAAGTTGAAATTATTACCTTCAGAAGTCCGTTTACGAATGCGAAGACAGACATGATAGCGACCGTAGAAATTAATGGTCTTGTAAGTACGAAAGGTCTACCAAGCACGAATTGCTGTATACATAAATCAAAATTAAATTATCGCATGGGAGCCAAATAATTATTTATAATACGAAGAAATCATATATATGTGTATACCTGCATGTGCATACAGAAAGGTAATTGAAGTGTAAATCCCATCAGAATCACAAGAGTGAGTGGAGCCATAAATGTTTTTGACTTCCACCTAAGAAAAGGAAGCTGCAGCCAAGATTAAAAACAATCATTTAGAGACTATTAATTTTCATTTACAATTTTTTAAAGATTCTAACTCTAATAGTCAATTAAAAAAACTGTTTAAAAACCACTTAGTCGACTAACTCCTGAGAGCATTTTAAGCTACGTTACGACATGCAATTGAAGCACTTACTGGGAGTGAATAAGCGCATCCACATAGAAAGCACAAGATTTGGATCAAGAGAAGTGGTGGGGATCCCGACATAATTGCCAAAGCGTAACTCTGAAAAATTGGGATCAATTAATGAATTAAAAAAGGTTACAAATTAAATAGACTTAACTTTATTTATTAGAGGATTGTAAAAAGTTTTGCGGGCACTTGCTTACCAAGATTGCGCTTCCTATACAAATCGCAATTGCAGTTCCCATTGATAAGTCGCCGGAAGCAAGCGGGAGATACGGCTTGTTAATCTTTTGCAACGTTAAGTTTATTTATTAGCAAAAACAAACAAACAAATAGATAAAGTATATGAAGCGTCAAAGGAGCATATATATAATATCTCAACATATGCATGCATGGAGTCATGGTCAGATAGGATTGTTCGGATTTTATAAAATTCGAATTTAAACTAGAATCAACACTATACAACTCTAATTTTAGTTTAAATTTAGAAAATCCAGACGTCTGGATCTGACTATTTATATATACCTTGTCTATTTCAACGTCACAAATCTGGTTTAAGGCAGTCAGAAAAGTGTTCATCAGTAATGTGGGCACTATGACCTGAAATATATGTCACGTTGAATCAATGTTATTCAAACAATCATCTCCGAATACGTAGTTGTAACTTTTATTAATTCTTTCTCAGTACTTAATAAACAATATCTACCTTCAATATTTCAATGAAAAATCTTGGGGTCAAATCAGCAAGACTTTGTAATGGAAGTAAAGAAACTGATACAATCCCAAAAACCTGTAAAGACAAAACACGGATCTCATTTCTGTGAATCTAGAAAGGATTAGAAGAAAAATGAAAATGAAAAAACTTCATATCATTATTTGTTCTGTATAAGAAGCAACTCACAATGTTAACCCAAGTGTATGAACGAACTAAATGGTTGATTGCAATGAGCTTCTTCTTGAAAAATTCCAGAAAGCTTGAAGCTGCAGGTGCTGTATTATCATCCTCGGATTGTAATGCATAACCATCTTGCAACGCCAAAGGAACGAGCTGTTTGTTCAATGGTTTCTGATGATTTCTATTGCTAATTATACCCTCATTATTGAGTGCAATTTTGTTTTGATTTGGTATATGAAATGATCTTTGGGAGGAACATTTGATTGATGAGGACTTGTTGCTTGGACTTGTGTTTGGGACGGCACTGTGTCTTTGTGTCAATGGCCATGCAATTGTTTTAAAGCAACCTGAAGATGATTAACGTTCATAAAAATTATTGAAGAAGAAGACCAGTGATGGCATATGGGGTTACAAAGAGACTCACCAGGCTGTTGCAAAGGATTGAATTTTGGAGAGAAGTTTAAACACTGCATTTGAAGCATGGTTGATGACTTTGCTCTGTTTCTTCCCCCAAGGCCTGACTCTCTCTAGATTTGCTCTGGTTGAGGAGTGCTAGATGTCAAGAACGCCGAGAGAATGTCGAGAGAAACGGCATACGGCAGAAAAAAAAAAACAAAAGATTTTTTTAAACTTAAAAAGTTAAAAGGCCGGTATAAAAGGAAAACAAAAATGCTGACTCTCTCTCCCTCCTCTCCCACGCTCGCTGGTACTTCTTCTCTTCCCCTCCTTTCGCTCACTACTCTTCTCCTTCACTCGCTCTCTACCACTCCTCGTCTCCTCCTCTCGCTCGCTACTACTCCAGATCTACTCAGTGGTCACTGGTCGTCGTGGCGCGGTGCTCGGTGCTCGGTGGTGCTGCTCGCTCTCATCGTCTCTCTCCGTTTCCCTCCTCTCCCTCGCTCGCTGCTACTCCAGATCTACTCGGTTGTTGCTGGTCGGTGGTCGCTGCTTGCTGCTCGGTGGTGCTGCTCGTCTCTCTCCATCGACCATGTTCTCACCTGCTGCAAATTTGCAATCCCTCAGCCCTTATAAATTTTAGTTGCCAGCCCATCCACATGCCCCTATAGTGAGATCCGCGCTTCGCGCTCTTATTTTATTTCTCGTTTTTGTTTTTACCTATCTTATTCCGTAGCTTTTCAATTTCATGCCTTCTGCCGATGGCTGTACAACTTTAAATTCAATTTTAATATATATTTTAAACGGTTGTTGGATTATTTTTGTCTGGAACTAGAACCATTAGTTGAATACATGTGGTGGTGCCTTATTGACAACTGAGGTTTGATTCGCCTTCAAAATTTGATCTTTATCATAAATTTCCGAACTTTGAGCCTAGATTTGCACACTGGATTGTGGTTTATTGACAATTGAGGTTTGATTTGCATGTAAAATTACAGATTTACCGGCATTCTGGGTATGGTTTTTTGTGCTGGGTGGTTCTGAAAAATTTTGGTATATTGCCAGTTGGGAATAAATTTTTGTGAGTAATTACTTGGTGAAAATTATCGGTTGGTATATGTATTACACTTGGTAATTATTTGGTAAAAATTTCTGGTTGGATATAAATTTTTGTTTGTAATTACTTGTGAAAATACATGTTCATCGTTGAAAATACAATTGTACAATTACATGTTCATCACTGTAATTAGTTTGATTTAGCCAAATATAAGCGAAATGCTAGAAAAACTTGTTTGAACAAAATATAAGTCAAACATTAATCACATTCATTGTTGTTTTCATTACGTTACGTTGTTGATGTAGCAAATATTGGAAATTTCTACTTCCAGATCCTTCGTACGTCATCGAATGAGAAGGATAATGTGGTTGCAAAGCATACGGTGGGAGTGGTTGTTGTAATATATAAAAAATTAAAACATGATATGAGATTTTAGAAATTAAAAAATATGAGTATACAAAATAATTAATATTCGTATTAAGAATAAATTATTATAAATTTTTACAAAATTTTGATCCATCAATAATTTAATCCATCATATTCTAAAAATTTAAATTGAAAAAATAAATTGAATACAAAATTTAAATTAAAAAATTTTAAATTGAAAAAAAATAAATTAAAAATTTCTAAATCCCACCCATCATTTAAATTAAAAAACTTCTAAATAAAAAGATTTCTAAATCAAACACAACATTTATATTAAAAGAAATTCTAAATTCAACACAAAATTTAAATTAAAAATTTCTAAATCAAATTTATCATTATTTGATTTCTAAATCAAAATTTCTAAATCAAAATTTCATTATCATATAACAAAAAATAATAGAATAAATAAAAAATCACTCTTTGCCAGCTGGGAATTTTACTTCAAGCTGGTGATGAACTACTCCTGCTAGGCTGCTTATGCCGTTTTCCTGCTTCTAAAATGAGAAAAAAAAAAAAAAAAACTCAACTCAATCCTTTCACGTGAATGAGCAAATACTCCTGCCCTAATGCCATTCTCTCTACTTGTGAAACGAGAGAAAAATCTCAACTCAATTAGTGCTTTTCGACAGCTGGAATCAAATGTGGAAAAAGCCAAAAGTAGAAAGAAAAAACAAAAGGGGCAAAAGTTCACGTTGGGGGGGGGGGGGGGGGGGGGGGGGGGGGGGCCAAAAAAAAGGGAGGGCATTACTATATGCCGTTTCTCTCGGCATTCTCGCTGAGAAGCATTTTCCTTTGCTTTATCTCTCACACGTGGCCACCATAAGCCATAAATTGTTTCCTCTTTTAATTGCTCAACACGGGCCCCTCCACTTAAGCTAAAGCCAATGTTATGCTTAAATTCTTCTTCACGTGGCTCTCCTATCTTCATGTGCATGGATAAATGAACTTGTCTTGAAATCACATGCATATTTACCTAATTGCTCCTAAAATCAATCAATTAATACCTCTAAAATTGAGTTCTTTTATGTCCTTTTTTATCCATAATATTTAATTAATCCCCTATTTAATAAAATAATTCAATTAATTAAAAATAACTAACAATTATATAATTAAAGATAAAATATGTATGTATTATATACTCATCAATTTGGTTATTGAATTATGGCACTTTATGATTAATGTGAATTTTGGCTCCTAATTATTGCATATTAATTTGGATACTCAGCTGCTGTTATATGCATTAAAAGTTAGCATATTATTAATATTTTGAGTTAAAAAGATAGTCCTTCAAATTTTAGAATATTACAATTTGAGTGCAAAGCCATTTTAATCCTTATCAGAACGGTTAGTTCTCCTCTAATACTAAAAGATAAGAAAGAAATGACATATTTTCGCTCATTGTCACTAGTTAATTTTCCTTATATTTTCTGGCCGAATCACTAGGTGTAGAGGTTACATTCTCTTAATACCTAGATTCTTATTTAAATTGATAATATGGGATAATTTAGGATTTGTGTCCTTATTTATTTTTAATTCCCAAATTAAAGTCTATATTAATTGAGAGACTTCTTAATTTAACTATTTTCCTAAAATTAGGATTTACCTACTTCAATAAAAGGAGATTATATTTAGGACATGAAGAGTTATATCTTTTAGAAGTAAAAAAGAATATGATCTCTACTATGAGTTGTATATAAGTATAATATTTTTCTATAGATAGAGATGTATTCTACACATTGAAGATATTTGAGCACAAGTAGAGAAATAGAATTTTCGTGCAAGTGAATAGTGCCATGAACAATGTTAGTGAATAGTATCAATGAACAGTACCTCTCGTAACTATTCATGGAATTTTAATTTTCATGTTTAACATTCATCAGAATGTTTGTTGATTGGTCTCTTTTGGTGAAAGGGTTGTTTGTAGCAGTAACGAGATTCATATCAAGGTTACAAACAAGAAAACTTGTGGTGCTTACTAAGAAGATTCAACTAAGTAGGGTCAATTAGGTGGCGACAAAAGTAGGAAGGAGCTTGAAATTGTTTAAAAATCTGATTGATTGTAATCTTCCTATATTTGAGCATGGCATCATTGATGAAGGACTGGAATTCGAACCAAGTAAAAATCTACAAGTGATTTATTTTCCCCAACTTTTATTATATACATCTAAATTAATTGGTTTAATTAATTTAAGGTTATAATTGACATACATCTCCATCTAAATTTTCCAACACGTTTTAGTAGAATATGTTATGCTTTGGGCGAGTCACCAAGAGTACAAGGGACTTTCACTAATAAAATTTTGTTTTGTTATAGAAAAGATATAATATGTTTCTATTCCTGCTGAGCCACCGGAAGTTAAAAAAAAAAAAAAAAAAAAGGGATTTCATGCACTCGTATTGGGAAGAAAAGAAACAATGTTGTTTCTATATCTCTACTCATGCAGGGAGTCCAAAAACTTTCTATTGCAAGCTTAAGCGGAATGATAGGAATTGCTTGAAGTTGCCATTCTACATGCTCATGTAGTGGGAATCAATACCGTTATGTAGTCCACTTGTCGCAAGTATCAAAATTTGTGTGATGCATGTTTGACACTAATTAAGATAATCATGATATGCCTTATAAATATGGAATGCATTATGGCCATCATGTACTTGCACATTTAGAAGATAAACCATGATTTACAACGTTTTAATTTTTTTTATATATAATTGAATTTTGTGTAGAAATATGAATTCGAGTTGTTGGGGGTCTTAATGTAGAATTTCTAGATATCTAACTCAAAAGATTAGTTTACTGGGTAGTGTAATATATCTTACTTATAAGTCCAAGTAAGTCTATTTTACTAACTAATGTGAGACACAACTCAACAATCTCCTCTAAATGAAACCACCGCTGGGATGAATCCACCACCGGATCTTGTTCCTTTCACTGAACAATGTGGAACACAACTCAACAATCCCCTCAAATGAAACCACCGACGGATCTCGGTTGTTTTATCCAACAATGTGGGACACAATTCAACAATCCCCTTGGAGGAAACTACCGTCGCTTTCCGGTCATTTCATCTGACACACCTGAGTTGTTTCATCACCACATTCCATCTACTATGGTCTGTCTCTGGTGTCACTTGTAGGGTGGAGCTTAGCTTAAGATTTCTAAATATCCAACTCAAAAGACAAGTCTATTTGGTAGAGTGACCTACACAACTTATAAGCCTAAGTAACTCCCCTTTACCAGCTAATGTGGAATATAACTCAATACGAGCCATAGAGAAATAATAATAGTGAATTTTTATTTTTTCTTTAATTTTTTTTTTGTAGGTAACACAATTTTACATGAGCCATTCCGAAATGTTTTCATATGATAGATGTTTTTGGTTAAGTTAAAGTGAGATCTATTTTGTCCCGTTTGAAATGATTTGTTTGCTAATATTTATAGTAAATTATTAATCCTATTGGCCTATTTTGCACAAATGTATTTAAAACACCACTGAAATTGGACATGAGATCAAGTCTACAACAATTTCAAGAAAAGACAACAGTAAAACCATACTTTACAAAAGCCTCCTAAATACATGTTATATTAATTTAGTTGCAAGTTAATTAATTACTAATTTATATAGAAATTGAGTCCTATATAAAAGCAAGAATTTTTTATAATATATCTTCTTGTAAATTAATCAAATTATTAATTTACAACATTACTCTAAAATTTTCAAAATTTATTATTTAATCGATGTTATTAATTTATCACTATTTAACTATTTATTGTTATAAGAGGAGTAATGAAACAGCCGAGAGATAATGACTTGAACGAATGGTTAGTGATTTTCAAAAATGGATATTCTCCACAAATGTTAACAATACACGTGGTCATGCATAGAAAGAACAATTGTTTCTATTAAATGCAAATTATATTTAAAAGAAAAAAGCGGTGATACTTCCACCCCTCAAATTGTGTAAGTGCACCCCACTTTAAAATATAATTATAAAAAATTCAAATTATTTGTAATTGTTTCAAATGAAGAAGAAATTTTAAGAATTAACCAATTAAATCTTCTTCGTTATTTAAACTTATGGCACAAAAATACATGCTTTGGGTAATTAAATTATTTTTATGTTACAAGGGTAAAATAATCAAAATAAATTTAGGTTAAAAAACATTAACAATCAACAATGGTCAAGATATATATATAAAGAATCTAATTGAGTATGTTTAAACTTTTTATTAATTTAAAATTTAAAAAAATAATGTGAATTTTTAGTAAATATATTTTTGAAATATGGTGAATCTACATAATTGTGAGGTGAATATATCTTAGTAAATATATCTTAGGCAGCGACATTAAAAGGAACATATCTTTTATGACGGTTCAAAAACCATCATTAAATGCATACATATAATGACGATTATTTTAATAAACGGTCATTATATATCATATGTATATAAGTTTTAATGACGGTTTTTTTGTTAAAAACCGTCATTAAATGTATACATATAATGACGATTATTTTAATAAACTGTCATTATATATCATATGTCATAAGTTTTAATATCAGTTTTTAAAAAAAAACCGTCATTAAAAATCACATTTAATGACGGTTCTTAAATAACAGCCATCTAATGCACTTTTCCATTAATTTTTTGTGACGGTTTTTATTCATAACCGTCATCTTTTATAGTAAATATACTTATATTTAATGGCGGTTCTTACATAATAACCGTCATCTTTAGCATGTTAATTTAAAAATAAATAAATATTTACAATAATCCTTTGAAGCCCCAATTTCAATTACGCTATTTATAATTTTTTTAAAATTGTAGGTTCTACAAATGTTTCATATCAAAAGTTAGTTATACAAAAAGATTTGATAATTCCTTTTCTCTTCACAATATCTTCAATATATCTTCAACTTAATAACATGCTTGCTTGCTGCCTTGAAAAATTATATATGTTTATAGCCAAAGGGAAAAACAAAAACAACCTAAGAAAAAACAATTAGCAAGAAGATAAAGAGCAAAGAAGTAACAACATTTTTTTAAAAAAAAAGAAACGTTTTTTGAGTGTTGTTTTCTTTGAAATACAGTAGCAAAACAAATTATAGGCACCACATACAACAAAAATAATAGTACAAGTATTTGCCTCAACATAATTTTAATTTAAGAGATGAAGAGAGTTCAAACAAGTTGATCATATGTCAAATAAATTAAATTTAAATGCTCGAACTTCTCATTTCATGAAATTTTAATAAATTAAACTATAAAAATCAAAAAATAAGCATTTATCCGTCTTCCCATGGTTTCTTTCAACAAGCGCTAAATGAATTATTGCTATCAAATTAATATAAGCTGCCAAAGTAAATAAATTAAATGGATGGACCTAAATTTTAAGGTCTAGGAATTTAATCTCTTCATATGGCCCATCAATTCAATGAATGTCACCAAACTTAATTGTAAATTCTTGACCTATAGAATTTTGAAAGAATATATGATTAGAAAGATTCTAAAAATCACCACCATCTGCTAAACTAAAATTTTTAAAGAGTAAATTTATTACGTTTGCACATTCATATGCTTGTACTATATTAATTTAATAGTAGTATCCCAGTTTAATCGGCCAAGAGCATTAACACATACTCTATAAGCTAAACAGTTAGAAGACTCTATAGGTACCTTGATATGAGTGCATATCTAAAAATATTTTCAGAAGTCATGTTCTAAAGCAAGAAACATGAGAATGGATTGTAGATACATAAATATATGACCATTGTAGATGTGAATGGTGAGTAGTATAGTTGTAACGCCATACAAGCAATTAAAGCACAAACTGCAAAAGTCACCTGATACAACTTGTATTTTGTCAAATCATTTAACTATTCAGCAAAGAAGAGGAGACCATTGGCATCAAAATATGCAGTTGCTTTGTTGTCTTCTACATAATCTGCATTAATAAAGTCATATTACTGATAGAACTAATAATTTTGAATGAACTAAAATGAAGAAAGTTGTTCGAAAGCTAATTTAAGAAAAGGAATTACTTTCAAACTACCGAGAAATAGAAGCAAGGAAAGCAATAACCAACAACAAGTTTAGAAATCAACTTGCTTTCATGCTTTTGTTCTTTAGGCTCAAATTGTATAGAATCCTAAATAACTCCTTCCAATTCCTTAGTTTTTATCTTGAAAGCAATCAAAGCATCCATTTGCTCACTCAAACTTTCAACCTAAGCATAATTTTCTTTCACTTTAGTCCCGTAAAACTTGTCAAATTTATCAAACTCATCATCAAGCCTTCTAAAAAGCTAGTGCTCTCATTCCCCTCCTTCCTCAACAATCTTCCAAAATATTTTCAATACAAAATGGACCAAAAAATTTCTAGGAGCCTTTTTGATTGTAGAACAGCAACTAATCAACACCTGCAGATTTCCAGTGGCTGTTTTGCTACTGTTCTGCAGTGAAAACAGCCAATAGAAATCTGCAGGGGCTGTTTTACTGCTGTTTTGTAGTGAAAATAGCCCCTGCAAATTACCAAGGGCTGTTTCACTGAGAAAAGCTGCAAAACAGCCGTTGTAAACTTCTAGCAGCTATTTTGACAGCAAACCTACAGAAAAACAGCCCTTGGAATTGTCCATTGCTGTTCCAGCTTGATGAAAAATACAGTAAATTGAATTTTTAAATACGAACGTAGTAAATAAATGATTCAACAACCATGGGAAATTATCAAAGGAACCCCAAATGGGAACAAGCAAAGTTATCAAGCAAAAACAAAATAGATAAGCCTTATTATCAATTTCCTTTCTGAATTTTTTATACTAATAATCAATAAAAACAAATTACAGCAAATTAAAGCTTTCAATGATTTGGGCAAAAATTGAAAAGCCCAAAATAGAAAGAGTGACAATTAATACTTATATGATAGAGGTCAAATTGAAAAAAAATACATTAAAAAATGAAGAGTACACCTACCATGAACTTTCTACAACTCTTCCTCATTAGATCAGCTAAAACTTCCGCAGAATGTTCAGTTGATTTCTTGGAAGCTTGGCTGTAAACAAAATAAATCCCACATTTTGTCACCACGTAGCAACACTTTATGTGTTTAAGATACAACTGGAAAAAGACCACAGTATTTTTACAATACTCACTGTCCCCATTCAAATCAAAACTACTGAAGAAATTCTTGCCCAAAACTATGTGATCTAATTCGAACTAAAAATAATGTAAAAAAACCTGAGGTGGATAACAAACTTGTAAAGTGGGAGAAGTTGGAAAATTGCAAAACAAAAACCATGGCAAGAGAGAATAGAATCATTTTCCATTACCACAACACAAAAGATTCCGTTAATCAACAGACAACAATATAAGGAAAAAAATTAAGCAGAGTAAACAAATCAAGTAATCAAATCCATTGAAGAAATTATTGCACAAAAGGATTAAGGATTACGACAAAGAAACAAACACCTTCAAGATGTTTTTGATCTGCATCAAAAATTAAAAATCCAACCAAGAAACCGACTCCCAAAATCACAGTTAGATATGAAAATATGAAATTAAAAGTAAGTAATTAATTACTTAATCACATAGAACCAAACCAATCGAAGCGGTGAATCAAGGTGGTCATGTTACAGCTTCTGGCAACAAAGAAGATCAACATTCAAATTTGGTTAATTTAAGTAAGTAAATCAAAATCTCAGGCGATGCACATATGTTATCGAACAACAGAGACTTACATGGTAGAGTGTTTTCTTCGGTAAGTGAAACGGCGAGTGATGGCGAGGCTAGGGTTTATCTGGTTCGATGGTGATTGACAGTGAAGGCTTTAATTTCAAGCAGTTAATGATTGGGTTGTCTTCGACGGCAAGGGTTTGGATATGGGTTAGAGTTTTCTTGGGTAAGAGGGGTACAATGTTGACTCCGACGTAGTAGAGAGCAAGCATGAGAGAGAGGGGCTCCTGGTGCTGGCCTGCTGCTGTGTGTGCATGAGAGCATGGTGAAAGAGAGGGTGGCTGCTGGTGGCCTAGTGCTGCCATGCTCGGCTACTACTGCACGGGCTAAGTGTGTCGACGGCGTGTGTGCTGCTGAGAGAGAAGGGTTGCGTGCGTGCGTGCTTTTAGAGTTTAGAAATTATATGTAATTTTAGGGATTTGGTGTTTAGTATAGGGCCGGTTAATTTGGGATATATATATCAATGACGGTTCTATAATAACCGTCATTGATTTGGGATATATAATGACCGTTAATTTGCATAACCGTCATTAAAAATTAAAATTATTTTAATTACATATATAATGACGGTTATATATAACAACATTCATTAAAAATTATCATTTTTAATGATGGATTTTTAGTAACCGTCATTAAAAATTGTAACTTTAAAATTAAAAATATTTTTTACTACGCATACAATAAGTGTTTTATGTAAAAACCGTCATTAAAAATCAAGATATTTTAACTACACATATAATGATTGTTGTATATAAAAACTGTCATTAAAAATAAGATTATTTTTAACTACACATATAATGACCGTCGTCATTAAAAATGGTCATTTTCAATGATGGTTTTTATAAACAAACCGTTATTAAAATTATGTGTAGATTTTACTTGACATTTAATGATAGTTCTATTACATAACCGTCATTAAAAGTGCTACATATTATGACTGTTCACATAATAACCGTCATTAAAGATATTTAATGATGGTTGTTAAAAAGAACCGTCATAACTCATAACATATGAGTCATTGTTTAACATTTTTGTAGTAGTGGTTTTTAAAAACTATCCAAAGCACACATATTATATGTGTTTCCAATTTTCCCTTATAACAATATGTAAATGTCTCTTTCGAAAAATAGTGAACAAAAACAAAATGCCCTAGTATTTCACTCAACTACTTGTTCGGGAATCATCTGTATCATGCTTTTTGAAAGGAATTTTTTAGTATAGCGCCAGACATATTTTTAGAGCTTTCATATTTAAGGAATCATGGGGGTAAATCCCCTTTTAATACCTAAGATTTAGAGACTATTTGTTTTTTAACTTAATAACTTAAAGTGACTTAACTTAATTAATTAAGTTAATTAGAGGTGTTTGTTTTTATAACTTAATAAGATTTTCCAGATAATTTTGACTTAATAAAATAAATTATTTTTTTTTAATTTTTTACTGAATATAGAAATATAAATCAGTCAACTAATTTCTAATTTCAATAATATCCATACTTTATTGTTTATTTTTCATGCTATCTCAAAGCTCCTGCATACACATTTACTCAATAATAATCTCATCTTTATCCCTTTTTTTTTTATCAGCCGTCATGGAATCCCTTCTCATTTTGGTTCTCTAATCAAGTTTTTGAATCTCTCATTATCAGTAATTAAAGATGTTATTCTTAAGTTTTTTTACGTAATTACATAATCTATTTGACTAAAAAAATTTATCTATTATAATTCTAAAATCATTATGTGTTCACTTGAATGTAGTTTTGCTTATATATAGTAAAATATTATGGTATTTATGTTCTTTCAGATATATATTGTTTATTAGACATTCAAATTTAATAATGATAGAAATGTAAAAGTACATGTTATTTATTTTTAAAGTTAGAAAAAATTAATACTTATTTTTAGAGATTCAAATAAAAAATAAACATATTATTTAGATTCAAATATTTAAGTCTATTTAGATTTCAGATTAATTCAGATCTATTCAGATTTTGGATAAAAAAACAAATGCCACCTTGATAACCCTTTATTTTTCAGACATTGTCTTTTTTTTTTCCCTTCTTAATAATTGAGTAAAAGAGAAGAATCTTCGTCTTTATCTTTTTTCCCAAAGTGTAAAATGAAAATAAGGAGGCATATGTATTACTAAAAAAAAAGTTAAAAATATAGTTATGTATAAATTTATTTTTCAGGGAAAATTCAAATAAATCTAGTAACACTCCACATGTGAAATATAAATATATTTTTCTTTTTCACAAGTGGAGTGTTAGCTAGATTTATTTAAACTTCAATTTTTTGGAAGCTCAAACATCTACCATTTTTTATAGCTTTCAAAAAAAAAACAATCAAGCACAAATAGCTAAACATAAGGCTGAACTTTTCATCATTCAAACTTCCAAATTTAATATTTTTTTTAAAAACAAAATCTCGAGTTTTGGGAGTGCTATCAGTCTATAAAAATTTTAAGAGTATATATTATTATCAAAATTTTAAAAAAAATGTAATCTTTAACTTTAATATAACTAATGACATTAGTATCTTAGCGTATTTTTCAAATTTGAAACTAAACAAAAATTTAAACTCAATCCTTGGATCATCAATAAAGCTGTTATTGTTGGATTCAGCTGTGGTTGTAGGTCTTGCAAAAGAAACGGCTTAACGACGAATTTCAGGCTGATTAATGGAAGAACTATAAATAAAAGGACCAAGATCCCCAATGAAATATAAAATATTATTCATACATGGCATCCTCCAAGCGAACCCTCAATAATCCAGAATGTACAGATGACATCCATGTGTCCCCTGACTATTATAATGAACTGAAACACTTTAAGAAATCACGAGCTTAGTCACGTGAGTTCGTTTAATTCGGTTCTGATCAAAACGCAGCATAAGGACACCCTCTTTGATTTAAGTAGTCATGCTTCTCACACGTGACTTCATTAACACAATCAATAGCACTGAAATGCTGCTGTTTAGTCGCTGGTGTTAAATTTTAAATTTTATTAATATTTTTAAACCTCACTTCTACTCTTTAGCCATTGATTGAAATAAAATTTGGAAGAGTTATCTCCATAGTGTGAAATTTTAAATTTTATTAATATTTTTCTCCGTATTAATTCTTTAACTTGCAATTTTGGAACCTAAATTTGCTTTGTTGAGTTTTGGAATCTATGAAATGTTAACAAACCGTAGGTTTTCTCTACAAAGCAAGACCGGCGAAGGGCGATTCTTTTGAGAAGATTGAAGTGAACTCCTTCCTAATACTAGACAGGCAGGTACGTGCTCCGATAGAAGGGGGTCAGCTCGGCAAGTAAAGGATATAAGGAAAAAAATTATATGTGTAAATTCTTTTCTTTTATTTTCGTCCTTTTGCTTTGTTCTTTTAGCATGGATCATGAATCGGTTCATGGTAAAGCAAAGAACAGTAAATTAAAAGCGATGAAAGAGAGCTTTTGTTTAAGAAATATGTAAAATTTTTATTTACCAAGGGCAATTGTTGGCTTCATATTGGCTTCTTCTACTATTGTTTCAGTGGCTTCCTTCTTGGAATTTGTATAGTCGCCTTGTTGCCATTTACTATATTTGGAAAGCACGAAATTGTCTTCCACTTCATAATCATCCTTTGTCTTTTGTATATGCAAAAAATCTAATTTCTAGCCACTTTAGCTTTTTTGGTGTGGCTAGTCCACCGACTGGTAATAAATCTCGGCCTATATATTCGGCCTTGCATTTATCTTGCGCCAGCCGTCTATCTTCTTCTACCATTATCTGGCATTCACCAAGAGCTCCTTGGATCAAATCGACACTGACGGTTTGGCGAAGGGAAACCTGGCTCTTGCAGCTTGTGGTGCCGTGTTTCGTGGTTTGGTGCTTTCCAAGGTTGTTTTGCACAGTCCCTTGCCCATCAAACGTCTTTCTATGCAGACATATATGCTATTTTAAAGGCTATTGAGCTTGCAGCTTCAAAAGGTTGGAATTTTATTTGGTTAGAGAGTGACTTTGCTTCGGCTTTAGCTTGTCTTACAAGTACTAAATTCAAGCTGCAATGTCATTTGCGTATCAGATGGTTGGATTGTTTGAGATTTATTTGTAGAATACGCTTTTCTACTTCACACATCTATAAAGAGGAGAATTCAGTGGCTAATAGTCTTGTTAATTTAGGGTCAATTCTTAATACTTACGATTGATGGGATGATCCTCCTATTTTTGTTTGTCAAAGTTTGCATGAGGATGCTTGGGGTCTCCCCAAGTATCATTTCAAATGAGTGTTTTTGTATTCTTTCTTCTCCTTTTTCCTCCTTAATAAAATTCAGTATCATTTGTAAAAAAAAATTGGAACAAAAATTAGCAAGAGTTTTTAAAAGAGTTACAGAGGGGTGCTAATGGCATGCTCTAATATAAATATAGTAAATTTCAATACCCCTAACTACTTTTTTTATTAATAATGGACTGTCTTTAACTTGTTAAAGTACAAAAATGTCCTAACTTGTAAAAAAATATGTGATTAATGCTGGTGTGTTGTTCAAAACAACTATTGATTTGAAATGTCTGCAAAATATATACTAGGGAACACAGCAAAATGCTAAGAATAAAATATTAAAAATAAGTTATTTATAAGATTTAAAGATTAAAGAAGTGAAATGACTTAATGGGCTAAAAATTATTATTATTATTCCTTATTTGTCCTTTGAAGTTGAATAAATTATAAAGTATGCATTATTTTTATTTGAATTTGGGCTTTGGAGTTGAAAAAATTACATGGCATATGCCATCGACTTCATAACTTAAAACAGTTGACTATTTTATAAACACCTAAAATTCCAAGATCAAAATTGGATTTTTCAGATTGGTGTCTTTAAATCTAGCTTCCAACACATTTGAGTGTTAATAAAATCATAGACACCATCAGAATATAAACAAAACAACAATAACAAGAAGAATGTCATCATATAGAGTAGCAGTAGATTAATGGCAATGTTATTCAGTTCATAAACAATTTTGCACTGACTGTGATGATCATGTATCGATGTAAATCTCTCAATCTATTCCAAATCCTCAAAGACTATACTACAAACACGAGAAGAAAACATGTAATTTCTTTAGGTGGTGGGAACCAACTAAGTACGAGTACAAAATAATTGTTAGAGGATTAAGAATGTTAGATGATGATTTTGAAGATAACTATGAGCTAGTAGCTAAAGACCACAAGATTTTAAAGAATGTTAACAAACTTGCTGTAAAATCAAATTCAATGATAAAGATGTTGTAAATTATCCCCACAATGCTATCATTATGTATTCTGCATTTTTGGCATGTTTTTTTTAGAAATTATTAAGGTTAACTATACTAGAAACAAGAAAAAGCAGAAAACTAACATTGAAGAATACGTGGCATTTCTAAAATGAGCTCATGTATTGCATTTGTAAGTTTTGTCAATGTTTCTAATACATATATTTAACTAGAATGTTCTAATATATATTCACTAATAGCTAACTATATTATCTTCGCTACTGCAATTACAAGAACTTCAATATCCAGACAAGTATTCTTTCAAACACCCTTAAAAAATTAGTTAAAATAATTACATGAGCTTTACTTACTTGAACATACAATTAATAAGCTAATAAACTTGAGTATAACTATTGTTTTCACACTGAACTAAACATTAGGGAACAAAGTCAGCAACATCATTGTGCAAGTCAAATCTGAAGCAAAACTAGTTTGATGACATCTTTACTTCATTTTCGTTGTATTAGACATCCTCTGCAACACAAGTTCACAGCCCAAAAATGTAGCAAGAAACCAACATGCAAAAAATTTACAGTACAATTAATAATCTTTAAGAGAAAATTATATAGCTAATCTAGTTAGATAAGACATTTACCAGCCACTTTTTAAGTATTGCCTTGCCCTTGCCCTTCAAGTCTCTCAATCTTGCAAGTTTAGATTGAAGAGTAACTTTTGCAGATATTGTACCTTCTCTAATGAAATGCCTCCTATAGATGTCTTAAGAAATGGATCAACAACTTCATTTCTTGTTCCTGCTCGCATTGTTACTATACATTTTGTCATTGTATTTGTTGTTTCTGCAATTCTTGTGGTTCTTCTTATTGCTGAAACCCTTGTTCCTTGACTTCGCATTTGTCTTAATGTCAAAGGTGATTTCTAAGCTACTACCCCTTTATGATTAATGGAAATGATAGTAAAATACTAAGCCAATGAGTGTTGATAGTATTTAACAATAATGATAAATTAAAAACTCAAAAAAACAATATAAGTAACTTGATGTAGATCTACTATGCTGAGACGCACTTATACCATCACCACCATCAACTAATCCATCAAGAACAGAGCCATTTGCATCAACACCAGTAGCTTGTGAGTTCCCAGCAGCATGGACTCTTGTAAATGATAAATCTAAGTTAGAATCTACTGCTAAACTCTTCCTATGTTTGTACACCATGAACGAAAAAAAAAATCTGATTAGATAGAATTGTTGCACATTTTAACCATTTCCTTACCACGTTCATTGTTTTCTTATGTGCATTAGTTGGATCAAGAAGGCAACATCTTCTATTATGGCCTATAACTTTATATAATTTGTAGCATATTATGAATCTTCTCTCATGAGCTAGTGGTTTGTAAGGCTCCTTTCTTTTGCATGTTTTAGGCTTGCCAGTGGTCTTTAAACATTTGGGACCGAGATTTCCTTTACTTTTATATGTGGCCATTTAGAATTTTCAGGCAATTTAGAATTTTCAGGCAAAGGATGAATCATGCTTGAGTAACACTTTAAATATGCCTTCTTTAAGTAATAACCAAACATTGCAAGGTAAGCCATTAATTGCCACAACCTACAGTCTCATATATGCTCTTCAAAGTTGATGATTTATAACTTTGTAATAGCTTCAACTTCAAAAAATACCTCACTTGCCGGTGTAATTCGACTCTTCCTACCACTCTTCAGTGTGTGGTTCATATTATAATTAATGAAGGATGATGAGAGCAACATCAATTCTCTATTTTGATAATTAATTATTTTATCATTTGTTGCTCTCACCATCTTTTTTCTAATGTGCTCCACCAAACTGATTATAGATGTCTTTCTCAATTCACCAATCTATGCATTCTAATTCTCAATTATATTATTTATTGTTTATCATAATTGACAAACTTATTAAAAGCATGGACTAACCAGTACTTAGAGTTTAGTTTCTTTAGCCACTCAAATGCATTAGTATTAATATTTTGTATGTCTTTCATTAATGTAGTGAATGCATCTTTATTTGATGCTCTAACAACACTTTATACTTATTTCTCAACTTAACTTGAGGGAACCTTGTCTTAAAGTCTCAAAGACATCCTTGCACAAAATATGTTATGTGATCCATCAAATTCTAGGTTCAATGATACAAGAATACCATTCTACCTACTAGTCATGAATATAAGTTGTATTGTGTCAGCCAAATACTCTTGTAAATACCCTTAAGACTAGGTCTAACTCTCAGTGTTCTTAGACTCGTAAATACATATTACAATTAGAAAAATACTATGATTTGTATTAAGAATAATTACTAACAATAATTACGTTCAAAGAGATCTTTTAAATGAAAACTATCCTGCCTAATAAATGGCCTACACTCATCTTTGAAGTCAACATTGAGACTTTGAAAACTCACTATTAACCTTTGGAATCCACAATTATCTATAGCTGTGTTTTCTTTTGTTAATTTAAGCAATGCTAAAGCCTCTAACATTTTTCGTTTGATGATGTTAATATAATTTTAAAGTTGCCTTAAGCTTTTAACATGATCTCCATTAGCAGCTGACTCTAATATCTCTTTGCCCTATATATTTTCTAAAGTAACTTCATATATTATCACAAGATCGTTAACAAGAATGTTCATATCAATCGTCACCTATCACTTCATTTTTATACTTCTTTGCAATCCAACCAACAGTAACTCTAGATTATTCAAAAGACCCTCACATGTGTTTACGCTGTACAAGGTCCTAATTTGAAAGTATTGTTCCAAATCTCTGAAGTGTTACATATACTTTGAAGGGGCATTTATCTATACAACACTTACATACAACATTTCTCTCAAACTTGGTCCTTTCACCTCTGAAACCCTCTTGCCTACATTAATCTTTCAAAGCCTATGCAAAAGACTGAATATTTTTAACACTTGTCCAACTCTGAATTTATTCTATCTACAAATATTTGACCACCAGATATCTAACCTAATATCTAAGACAATTTGGTCAAATGATATTCATTTTCCCATAATCTGCATTGTCAATTTCATATCATTGTAATAAGTCATCATTTGTAAAATGTCCATCCTTATTATATTGAGGTTCCTTTTCCCTAGCTTTTTCATCATCAACGTCATCTTTTAATTTGAAAAATATGTAGAAGTTATCCTTTAACTTTTGATAACTTATCATCATGGCAAACAGTTTGTGCCAATGGACCAAAACTATAATCGATAGTCATGCTTCACTTTCTCTTCTTGGTTACCTTGGGCTTACTCATCATGTGCTTTAAATCAACTGAATTTCTCTTCTTTTTTGAATTTCTCTTCTTTTTCTTTGCAAACTTGTTTTGAACCATTTTAAGAATAAGTGCAGGTTGTCTCTCACTTACAAATCTTTGAGAAGCCCTTAATATGACAGTTGTAGACTTCCTTTCGTTAGCTAATCTCTTTGAACCTTTGACTTCATTCCTTGAAAATGGTGGTTGTTTTGACTTTCTTTTAGAAAGCTCTACATGGCCAACTTGTAATGGAAAGTCTTATATAGGTAATGTGACTTTTGCCTAAGGTCCTTTAGCAATAGCATTATTTAAAAATGGTTGTGAGGAAGAATCCTTGAAAAATTAGGAAAATGGTAGATCAGCTTCTTCTTTATCAAGATCAATGTCATCCTCATCATCCACCATAGCAAATATCTAGAAGTCATCAGCATTCTCAAATTCAAAGTCACATACATGGTCACTAAATTATGAGAGGTAGGAGTAAGTTTTATAACATTAGTTGTTTCTAGAGCCTCATCTTCAAATGATGCAGTAGCTTCGTTAGATGTTGTTTCTTGATGCAATGAAGGGTCAAATTGTAGGTATAGAGTATGGGGTATGGTCAAATTACGTTTCAATCATTGGTGTTTGATCAAATATGGATGTTTAAGCAGTAGGTTTTTTTGGGCTTGTTTGGAATTACTTTTGGATGGCTTAAAAGAGATTTTAGAAAGTTAAAAGTTAAAAGTTAATTTTAATATTCTATAAATTTTTTTAAAAGTCATTTTTGGCAAAATCACCCTAAGCTACAATGGATTTTGAAAAATAGGAAAAGAGTACCTTTCCAAAAAATTTAATTTTGAAAATCAGTTTTAGACATATTATAATTCCATATCACATATATTATAAAAGTTTAAAATTTTCCTTATTCAATTACGAAACAAAATTAGGAAACTTAAAGCAATTAGTACTATTACCAATAATATTGAGACAACAAAATAATTTTTAATTATTAATTATTATATATAGACAATAAAATTATTATACATATTTATAAATGCGTAAATAAAGTTTATTTAATATTATTTCAATTCAGTCATTTGCATTCTCACAGAAATTTAACAATATGATTTAGCAAGTGCTACGACTATTTTTAAAACTCATAGAAATTTTGAGAACATATTTTACCAAAAATTTAACTGATTTTTTTCACAACTGATTATTTTTGTAGCACAGCTAATAATAATTATTTTAAAAGTTAAAACATTACAAATCTGGCCCTTATCAAGTGTATTAAACTGAACAGTTGGACTTGTGTTATTAGTAACTATTGCCTGAGTTTTTGTAGTATCTACTAGGTGGTTTTGTGGTTTAGGAATGGATATATTAACAAATATAGGTATGTCATTGATAACTCTATGAAATGAGAGTTATCATGACATTTTTAGATTTAAATCAATAATACTTAGAGAGTAAATGATGTGTTTTCATTACATTTTTTTTATATTTTGCATAAACATTCATCTTAATTTATTCTTAATAAATTTTGTTTGATTTAAATTAATTTGTGTGCTTAAATCATATGTATAATTGTTGGTGACTAGAAGCTCAAATTTTAAGGAAAGAATGTTGATGCAATAGGTTTGCAAAAATAAGGAAAGAACATAGCTCCAAAAAAATTGCAACAAATCTAGAACAGTATAGATGTTGTAGCCGTTGCTGTAGTAACATTGCTGTAGCAATCCTGGAACAACGATAGAGAATATTCCACGCGAGATACCCAGAATATTGTGATATGCAGTTTCCTAATATGAATGATGCATGCCCTAAACTTCCGTTTACCCTAATTTTCAACTATAAAAGAAGTACATACGCAAATGAAAAGGGAGAACCGTCACCCAAGGAGAAAAACCACAAAGAAACAAAAGAAAATTAGGATTCAAGGGAGAGATTGAGGGCTGCACAAGAGGAGAATTTGCAGAAATCAATCGGGAACTCAGTCCTTATTCTTCTCTTGTTTTCTTGTTTACTTTTTAGTCATAAGGATATGTTTGATGGCTGAAATTTTATTCTTTATTTTTCTTTTGCAAACCATGAACTAAATTTATTTGTGGTTGAATGATAAACAATCTTGATGGTTTATTGAGTGAATATATGTATTGATAATATTTATTTCTATTTATTATTTCGGCTGATCACCTATTTAATGATACTACCTAAGAAAGAGTCACAAAATGGCCTATCTTAATGGAACATATCAGAGGAATACTTGGTCTTAGATTAGGTTTCCTGGATTGAGTTTTACTTGAGTCCAAAAGGGCTATCTTTGATCTAAGATTAATAATGAACTAGATATAGAGATTCACATTGTATGGTAATTAGAACATAAGCGTGTAATGCTAAATCTAATATTAGCATAACAACTGATCTCTGTTAGGTTGCATGTAGATATAAAATATCCAACATGCGACAGCTGAGGATACATAATGATTCTGCCCAGTGCTGTAGCAGATGTTGTAGCAATCGAGCTAAACATTAGAAAAATAGTCAAACCCATTAAGAAAATTTATTTACTCAACTACTCTATATTCGCATTGATTTTATCCTTGAGTTTGACGTGATAATTTACTTTGTTACATTTATTTATTGCATTCTTATTTTAATTATTATACTAGTTTCAATAATTGTTTTATTTTAATTTAGAACAAAATCGGCACTGTTAAGATTGGTGTAGCAAGTCTGATAACATAAGTCCTTGTGAAGACAATCTTGAATACTCATCATTATATTACTTGTTGTGTATACTTGTGCATTGACACTCATAGCGTTAGAAATCTCACAACAGTCGTCATGATGCGGTACAGGTTCAGGTTTAGGATAAAGTTTAGGAATAAAGAGCTTTATATTTTTAGAATGATGCACCCTTATTGTTGGTTCCTTTCATAGACTTATTTCTACTGCTGTTTTGTGAACTTGCTACTAGTTTATACTGTTGTGGTATTGTTGTGTCATTATTTCATTTTGTTGTCTCTCAGGCTGTTTCTGAAACACAATTAAAATATTAGGCTCCTAAGCATTAGGTCCAAGAACTACATCTTTAACATCATCCTGTAGCAGCCTTTTTTTGATGAAATTATGTAGATTAATTGCTATTATATCTGCATTAAAGACTATCTTGGTATACGTATTACCATCGTACAAGTGTCAAGTCTAATAAAACTCATAATCATTGTCAATTATCCCCTTCAATCCATTATAAAGCAGTGTCACTTTAATTATAAATCTCTCAGCTTTATAACTATTTCTACAAAACACTATTTTCATTATAGCATCAATTAGGATCAGTCTACTTAGAGCGTCTGGATCATAATAAAATCAACATCAAGTGTTTCACTAACAAAATTAATAATGGCTTTCGCCCTTAAGTTTGGCTAAAAATTAAAATCAAACATGCAATCAATAACATCACCAAAATAAATAATGCATATCATAAACGACATTATAAAAATAGCCATGATAAAACAACAAGAAACCAAAAACCCTATTATAAAAATCTAGACATGATATTCACATTAAAGTTACAGACCGCGACAAGTAATCTGAAGTTCACAATACACTTAATGAACTTGCAACAAGAACTTGGTAGACACAATTACTTCTTGAAAACAAAACTTGCATCAAATATAAAAAGGTTTGAACTTTAACTTAAAACAAAATATTTGAAAAACAAATCATTCTAGCTACTACAAAATGCCTCATAAACACCAAGTTCATTAAGAGTAATGTTGTTTGAATTTTATTAAACTCGCAAGTGCACAAATTTATTTTAGTGTAGATTAATGTTGACGAATGTCGATTCCACAAGGAGATAGATTTAATTTTGTATAAGGTTAATTTTATGTAGCTACAACAAAATAACTCATAAACACCAAGATCATTAAGAGTAATATTGTGTAAATTTTATTGAACTCGCAAACGCACAAATCTATTGACGAATGTCGATCCCAAGAGAAGGTAGATTTAATTTTGTTTAGGGTTATTTTTCCAAGTTTGTATGTAAATTGATTGGAGATGAATTCTGAGTAGTACTAAGATTTAAAATAAAAAAATGGCATGAATAAATTAAGGATGAAAATTATTCAAATAAAACACTTGAGTCTCTAGATTCGCACTCAACACTTCACCATGAGCTTAATATTCCTTTTTAGTTCTAACTAATTTATGAGAGGGATATTTCCACTCCTCATAAGTCTCACTCTAATAAATATGGTATCAAGTACTCAGTGTACCATAGAGTAATGATCTTCTGCTAAGTGTGGTGTCAAGTACATGTTATGTCAGACAATAATAATCCTTCTATTCGATAACGTGGTAAGACCGTTCACTAAATAACTTGGATAAGACAACCCACAAATACTAGAGGGGATTCTACGTCTAATAAATATAGTGTAAAGTGATCATTGTTCCATACAGTATTGATCGTTCACTAAGGAGCTGGTATATCGTGCAAAATCTAAACAATATACAAGGTCTGTCAACAATGAGTTAAAATAACCACAAAAATCAAAAAGGAAAGGAAGGTAAACTTATCAAATTAAGCTCATGGATTACGTTGAGGCTTCACTTTTAACCTAAGCTAGAAATTAAATTAATCACTCATAGTTGAACTAGGTATAAAGTACTAGATAAAGTGAGAATCACATAAAATAGAACTCAAATTTGGATTCAAGCTGTCAAATTAGGGGAGGAGCTCCCCATTTATAGATACATTAAGTAAATTATGGTAATTGGATGAAAATAATTCGAACGCTCAATATTGCATTGCGTAGTAAGCTTTGATTGGCTAGAACACATCATCAATGTTGTGATATGTCCAATAATATGCGACTACGTCATTGGTCAATGCTAAGTCATCGATCAATGGCACATCATCAGTCAATGGCACATCAATATTTTTCTGTCCAAATAGGATGATGCCACGTCATCGGTCAATGCCACATCATTTAGTCAATGCCATATCAATACCCCACCAAAATTCTAAAATTATCATTTTGCACTTTATGCCTTTCCTAAGGTTTTTAACTATTCTGAACTCAAAAATACTATTTGTTTTGTTGTTCGACTTCTCATTAATCATAAAATGACCAAAATACCTCTAAAATACATAAAATACTCAAATTATAATAGAACACACACACTCAAAATTTAAAGGACTTAAATACATAAAAATAAAAATGTTAGTGAGGTTGGGAGTGCAAAATGATGATTTTACTTTTTATAAATATGCATTCTCGAACACTCAACACATCTCTTAACCAGCTCATTGCTAGACCCTATCAAATTAAGTAATAATATATAGTGAAAAATCTATTCTTCTCATTTGACACTCAACAATCAATCAATATTGATTATGGGATTTGGTTAAAAGAAAGTAATACTTTTGTTCTTACCATTTCGTTGAAGTTTCTTCCTCAGGCAGTAGTTTTATTTATAATGTATTTCTAACCAATTCTAATTGTTTTACGCGAAAACTTTATATTTGTTTAGGCAAGAGCACAATTTATTAAAAAAGAGCTATGTTGGACAGTTCGAACTCTCACCATTTTACATGAATATTCTCTGCTTGCTTAGGTAAAAGGCTCGGTTACTAAGTAAGAGTTCACACAAGCTCGATAAACTTTCACCGTTTTATGTGAATGCCCTCTGGTTACTTAGGTAGGAGACCTCATTACTAAGTGAGAGTGTCTTTTTTTTTCCAATTTTTTCTTTTGTTTCTTTTTTAAGGTAAAGTGACTACTATCTCTAGTCGTTGCTTTTGAATGAAACAAAAGGACTAGGTATTACAAAATCTCAACTTACTATCACCATCGATCGTGCTTGTGTGTCTAGAATGGTCTGTTGAACCTTTCAAGATGGCCAAAATAGACAAAAAGGGTTAGTCAATATTATCGGAATAGAGAATTCAAAATTTTGGTTTTTTTAATACTTATTATTATTTAGACTTCAAGACTAAGAAGTTGCATGTCTAGAGTAACTAAACTCCATATTAGGTCATCCTCAAAACTATTCAGGGTTAATCTTTATAACAAAAATTAATAAAAACATCACTAGGACTGAAAATATGCGCTTTGCACTAAGCCATCTTTTACTCAAAAAAATAAAATAAGTAAAGAATTAGTAAGAATACAAGAACACAACTATTAGTTATTCTATAATTGTCAACTCTTCCCTCCAACTAAAATGAGACATTGTCATCAATGCCTTAAAGGAAAGAAATAGAGAATAGAAGACTTTACCTGAACACTGCAATAGAAAATATTTATAAATGAAGGGTCAAATCTAATTTGTTCTTCTTACTACTACTGCCACCATCATCAATAAACTAATCCAACATAAGATTATTGGGATTTGGCTCTAGTTTATAAGATTTTAAAAGATCAAGTAACTCATTAGCAGTAGGAGCACAAATAAAGAATTCTTTTCATTGTAAATGAAATAATTGATTCTTAATTGCATGGTTATTAAATGTTATCAAGCCATTATAAAAGTTACTGACATTTAACAAACCAATAAACTTATGATGAATATTAAAATAGGGCCAAGAAGCAAATGTAATTAGTGCCTCTAGAGTTGCAAAATCTCCTGACAAGAAAATGAAAGCGTCAACATGTTTTATCATTTCGATTATTCTTTCTTGCAAATTTAAGAAAACTAACTCCTCTTTAGTTGAAGAGCTGAGTAAGCATCCCAAAAGTTTTAGGGCTTCTGGGATGATACCTAGCACTTGTCTTCATCTCGTAAAAGCAGCTTCTGAGATTAGTTTTGATAACTCTCGGTCACCTCCTCTATTTACTAGGTCTAGCTTTCTTTCAGTTACAACACGATCAAGATTTATAGCTACCATAATGAACTCCTTATATTTGTCATAGTGCAACCCAAAAAGCACACAAACATTTTTAAGTTGTCTGCTTGAAGTTATTGCCATTGAGACAATTCTCAAAAACTATTTATGAGTTGTTTGAAAAAGAAGCTCGTACTTAAAGATCCTAACGATAGATATAATGATATACAACTGTATATGGGGTGGTGTATCCGTCAAATGATGCGTAAAACTCATGGTTCAATAGTAAAAAATAAACAGTAAAAAGAAACAAACAATGATTAAATATAAAATTACATCATTAAAAGTAATAATGCAAATAATAAAAGAACTCTAAAACAAAAGGACATGTACTAGTAGTTGTGATTGTGGCTCATATCTTCCTCTAATTTTATGTCTAAAAACGACTTAAATGCCCTCTATGGATCGAGTATAGGCTTCCCATCCAAATTTCTTATAAAATGGAAAATAAGGTCGTTTATAGTCAAATTCATGAGAATATATTGTGCGCGTTCTTTCTAGAATAATGCCATAACTGGGAAATTACTCTTTGTACGTATCCACTGGGTTCAAGAGTTGAAAGGACGTCATCTAATGACTCTTTATTCAAGTCATCCCTAATTAATTGAATCTTATCTTTCTTGTTATCAGACACATTCCCAAAGATTTACACGGATGTATTTTGCATTCCATTTAGGCACACTTATAAGAATGAACTTTGAGTCGTCTATCTCTTCGTTTCCTTGAATAGTTTCCTTTCTCGCAACTAGGCATGTAAGCAATAATTTTAAGAGATAACTCCGCTGCTAATTATGTTTTGGCTTAAATTAACCAACTGATATCAACATGGATGTTATTTCTTATAAGTAGTCGTAAGCATTCAGATCCAGTTTTATAGATTGTGAGGAGTGCATTTTAAGGGAGAAAGGCAAATCACTTGTGAAGCTTTGCAAGAATTGCGTTCCTATCCATAGACACACGTGAAGTAAATAATAAAATAAAAACACATAATGTAAAAATTAGAATGTTAACTCACCATTGTCCTTTTATTGAGTTTACTTCGAATTCCAATTATATATCATAGATACCACCCTCTATTTTCTTGAGTCGTCTTTGTACCTCTTCAAAATGGGATACTAACACTGGTGGTCGTAAATCCCAAACAAGATGTGATTTACAAACTTAGAGCAAGCTGCTTAGGTGACACTTCACTCGTAGAAGTTCATTAAGGTAGTTGAAGATGATCTATCTCATTGAGGTACTCATGACGTATAGTACAAGTGATAAACGAAAATAAAATTATTAAGTAAATGAACTTAAGTGAGAAATATTCAAATAATTTCAATTAGTAAAAAGAAATGACAAAAAGTTAAATCACCTAAAGAAAAGACTCAATTAGGAAGTGGTGGATCACTTAAATTTATTTTGATGTCTTATTCTTGTCGTTGGTACTCTATATATGGTTTTAATTTTTGACCATTAACTTTGAAAGTTACATCATTCTTTGAAATGAAGCCAAACCAAACTAAGTCATAGAGATGAGCTAAACCAAACCGAATAGAATTAGTATAATTTAGTTTAGATTAGTCTGTATTTAGTTCATAAAATCATGAACCAATTAAATAAAGTTTAGGTCGGTTTTGAGTCAAAATCGAACCAAATCAGATAATACCCACCCCTACATCTCATCAAAAATTTAAGGGCCACTGTTAACCCAAAAAAGAAAGTAAAAGATTGAAAATAATTTACAAACGCTAGACGGACCGCTATAACTTAAATATTTTCCGAAGATATATTTTTGAACTTGCAAGTACAATGCACATGCACTTATTCTATTCTACGTGAAAACAACACAAGACAAAAGTTTATAATTTACGCACAACATGACAATGATCTAAATAAATTAATAATAACCATATGAATGAACCACACACAGTTCTGTGCCCATTAAACTCATATTTTAAACCTGGACACAAAAAATAAGAAAAAAAGACATTAAATTTAATTTATTGTTGATAAAGAATATTTTTTTGAGGTAGACCTGTGTTGAAGCGAGATGGTTTATTATAATTTGAATAAAAAAATGAAAATACACAACTGGGGATACGATGAGTCTTATCTTTTTAGAGAGACATACAACTACGATAAAATATTAAGATCATCAACATAAAACTTAAACAAAAGCTTAAGATTATAATAAAAAGAGCCCAAGTAATAATCAAACGGACATGCAAGACCAAGATGACAAGCCCTAAAGTTGTAGGCCACTTGCGCACAGTATGACAATATGTATCACAAAATCAAAGGGAAGACCTCAAAATCGATGACACGTTTTTTCCAGTACTTGTACTCATATCGAGTACTGGTGGATTAACAGTAGCAAATGAAAGCAGTTCTTGGTCACGTTCAAACAAGGCGAGGTCTTCTGGGCTCAGAAACACCAATACTTCTATTCCCTTCCCATCGTTTGTGTCCATCAAAACAAACAAGTTTGATATCACATAATTTGATATAGTCACATGCACTGGCTTCCCCCATCCAAAATCTGCTAATCCGTAAAATGGAAAGTTAACAGTGCTGGAGAAAGTGTAGAAATCGATCTCATCTTTTTCAAACTTTTCTTGAAGTGACTCCGGAATATGGAATAGATTCTTGGTTTCGAGCACTGTTTGGAGACCCTTTTTGCTATATTCTGCCTTCGCTTTCCTTAACGAAAGAACCAAGTCTTGTACCGTTTCAATTTCATTTCCACTCGCCTGCGCCGTCACATAGCCGACAGAGTTGCCCACGGAGTTTTCAGGCAAGGGTGGCTTCGCCACGGCACGCACGTTCATCGCGTGTACTGACAAAGAAGGTCTTGAATACCCGAGGTTTGATCTTGAAGCCGCCTTTGCACATTTCCAAATCAGTGCAGTCAAAACCTCGACGCGTGATGGTCTAGGCACGGTGGCACTTGCAACTTTAGCCCTGAGTTGGTCGATTTTCGATGCATCAAACACATATCTGTTTACTTCAGTCGGTGCATTATGGAAAGGTAAGGGCACGAATGATTCACTTGCTGGAAAAAACGTTGCAGCAACAAATGCAGGAATCACTTCCTTATTAATATTGCTGATGCTTGATGACTGACTATCTGCACGGGCTGTGGCGGTCCAGCTGTTAACGAATGTGCCTACCGAGGATCCATCAATGAGCTTGTGATGAGTGCAAACCGCAATTGCCAGTCCCCCGCATTTGAAAAAAGTAGCTTGTATGCGCAGCATTGGATCCCCGATGCCTGCTGCTGAGGATTCTGCGTACTTGAACGGATGAAAATCTCGTAACAACTTCTGATCTGGCTTTTGTAGATATTCAGACAAAAAGCCGTTAGCAAGAGCTTCAACGTACTCGGCCCCTTGGTCATTACATATGATTGAGAAATCATCTTTGAGTCTCCCAGCAAATGGGTAGAATTTTGTGAGTGTTTTTGATAGGGATGACTTGAGACGTTGCGATATTTGGTAAGATTTTACACTGCTGTCTGCTTTGTAGAGAAAAATAGTGCACACATATATCGGAAAAGTGATCTGGTCCATGAGAGACAGTTTAAAATTTCTTAGGTGATGAGGAGTAGGGTATGCTGGCTTGATGTTTTCCCTGGTTAGGACTTGTACCTCTAGTGCCCTCACCATGTTGGCCTTGCGACGGCGGTACGTGGACTTCTAGTTAGTAATTAGTACCTGTCCAATAAAACATCAAAAGGTTGTTATTATGTGTATATTTTATGAATAGTTGTTGACAAAGCGAGGGAAGATTAAATTGAAAAAGAAAAAAGTTTTACAGCATAGGGAAGGGAAGAAACAAACCCGCCAGGAAAAACCAAGAAAAAAAATCATCTGAATTAATAATAAGCGGTCATAAAAATAGAATCATTATCTTGTAAGAATTTCTTTTACTTTAATATGGCAAGAGAAGAGATAAAAAACAGAAAAATATATATTTTGATGTATTAAAAGATAAAATATATTGTATTAAAATGTATCTTTACGTGTTTTTCTTATTTTTTTAACTTATCTTATACGTTAATAAGGTAAAGGATACCTTATTGAAAATTTACTCCCTAAAAATATCTCTCAAATGTCAAAAAATTATTATATACAAATTGTAATAACTAAAAAAAACTCAGCTCGAGTAAAATTCATGCGCAGTGGGGCTCTCTGTAATGCTCATTTTTGAAAGCCCCAAATGTGTGGTAAACAGATTCCAAACCTTTTGATTGTATTAGAAGTGTATGTATTTAGTAGATTCTAAATTATAATATATGTGTAAATTGTAATAATTAAAACAAACATAATAAAAATAGAATTAAATAAATAAAATCTCCAAAAAAAGGGGATGAAAACCCAGTAATTTGCCATAATCTCATGACTCAAAGTATTGGTTACTTACAAGCAATACAAAGCCTGCCGTTCTCCTGTAGAATGTGCTCTAGACCTCAGTTGCTTGTATGACAGCTGACTGTTATACTGCTGCTCCTTGATAGCTATTACCATCCCTTATAAATATGCACAAGCGTTCTGAATAGCCTGACTATTTAGGTTGCAAAATTTGACTCCTTTATATTTAATATCTTTAGTTTATCAATGCAAGCTTTGTTTAGGTTGCAAAATTTGACTCCTTTATATTTAATATCTTTAGTTCATCAATGCAAGCTTTGTTTAATGAGTATTTGTACTTGATATGCATGTGCTTGCATAGATATTAATAAAATGTGTTTTTTTGGATCTCTACGAGGAATCGTGCACATTCATAGTCGAAATCTAATGACTTATAAATGTATACAAGCGTTCTGATTACAGCCTAACTGTGTTTAGTTACAAAATTTGGCTCCATTAATATTTAATTGCTTTGCTTTATCAATGCAAGCTTTGTTTAATGAGTATTTGTATGATATGCATGTGCTTGAAATGTGTTTTTTTGGATCTCTATGAGGAATCGTGCACATTCATAGTCAAAATCTAATGACTTAAAATAATTTGTTAATGACTTATAAATGTATACAAGCGTTCTGATTACAGCCTAACTGTGTTTAGTTGCAAAATTTGACTCCATTAATATTAAATTGCTTTGCTTCATCAATGCACGATTAATTTAATTAATCGGCCGGCCGTTGAATTTCGAATTGCACATAATATGCATGTGCCTTGCATTATACATATATAGTTATTATTTGTATTTAAATAAAGTTTTCCTTATTTCACCGAGGTTTCTTAAAAGAAAAATGACTTTAAAATATTGTATTATTAAAATTCGTCAGTTGCTTATATTATTTTTAAGTACTATCACATGTCTCTTATGTCATTAAAATATGCCAGCCAATTCAGCAATGCGCTTCCGCAAGCGCAAAAATTTAAAACGAGGCCAGCCGCCGACTGCTGTTCATGTGATGCATATTAAGAATCTATAATATATTAGAATATGTTTCATAATTAATTAAGTTTTAGAACTTTTAATTTCCTTTTCAATTTATAATTTTTTTTTATAATTTAGAATATTTTAAAATAATTACTATTATTATAAATAACTCCCCCTTGTAGCATTTGAAAGCAGCTTCAATTTCAATAATATTTTCAATTGTCAAATCTCTGTGTAAGTATTTGAGTTAGTTAATTTTTGGTATTCTACGAAATTAACGAATTTTAACTTTTAAATTCACAGATTTCTTTTGAATTAACGTGAATTTAACTTAATCTTTATTCTGATTTTCTTTAAAATTAACGAAATATTTTGATATTAAACTTCCGCTACATTAACTTACTATCAGAGATAAAAACTCTACTATTACCAATCTAACCCCATCTACTACAAAATCTTTTCTTTTCCCCCTTTTAATTTTTTCCATTTAGCTTTGTAAAAAAAAAGAAAACAGCAGCCCGCAGCTGCCGCCGTCAACAGCGGCCGGCGCAATCTTTCGATCACCGTTCCGTTCATGGCCACCACCATCAGAGACAGAACAAGCCGCCCATCAAACCCCAGCATCGGCCACGTCAATCAGCCACATATCGCCGGAAAAAGACAAAACCGCCGCGTAAGTCGCTGCTCTCGTTCGCCGGTTTCCGTCGCGATTTAGCCAGTACCACCGCCATCAATCCACTCCTCTCCACGAGCTCCACCTCTTTTATTATTCCCTACCTCCGATCGACCAGCCCTTCGCCGGAATCTAAGCCAACACCAAACCGCCGGCTTTATCTCTAATTTCCAGCCAAACCACCACCACCATACTCATCAACCGAAAGTCTTTCAGATCCACCCATCTTTGCCCGATTTCCGACCATCCTCACAGGAAATCTAAAACTTCGCTTAATTATAGTTTCGACCCAATATTTTATTTAATTTTCATTTTAGCCCCATAACCTTTTTAAACCCGAATTTGAAAAATACCTGCAAGAAAAGCTCATGATGCTCATGTTGCAACTTACAAACAAGATGATGTTTCTAGAGATGAAGCCCTGGCTAGCATGACGGATAGAATTAATATGTTAGCTGCACAAATGGCACGAATGACAGAGTTACTTGATGAACGACATCGTACACCAGAACGAGAAGACAAATCAAATGAAAGCTTCGTTAACTCATTCTTCGGGTGTAGGCATAGATCTGAGTCTACTGATGATAAAAGATGAGAATCTAGGTTGAGAATTGACATTCTTGAATTTTAGGGAAGTGGTCGACCTGAAAAATTATTAGATTGGATTAATGCAATTGAGAAAGTTTTTTAATACAATGAAGTCCCTGATAATAAACTAGTTTCACTTGCTACAACTCGATTCCGTGGAAGAGCAGCAACTTGGTGGCAAAAAACGAAGCTGAAACGGATAAAGCAAGGTAAAAAGAAGATTGACTCTTGGGAAAAGCTAAAAAAGCACTTGCGTGGAGCATTCTTACCTCACAATTACGCCAAACTGTTATACCAATAGTTACAGAATTTGAGGCAGGATAATCGATAAGTAAATGATTACACCATAGAGTTTCATTAGTTGGTAGCGCTAAATGACCTAACAGAAATAGAAAAACAACAAGTTTCCCATTATATTGGAGGCCTACGATCTTAGTTTCAAGACCAGTTGAATTTACTTGATCCATATTCTGTCTCAGAAGCACACCAACAGGCTTTACAGTTGGAGAAGCAATTTAGTCGGCGTACTAATGACTCAAACTTTCGGGGTCCTCGAAGTGTTGTTCGTGATAATTCAAACCCGGCTTCTCAATTCTGTAATTTCACTCCTCCAAGTCCTCCAAATAAAACTAGTAAATCTAGTGAAATCACTCAAAGCACCAAAACTCAATCCTTGGGTTCGGGATTACGCTGTTTTAATTACGAAGAAAGTGAACACCAAATGACAGAATGTAAAAGGGGAGAAAAATACAATAAAGGCTTATTCGTAGGCACCGAGGAAAGTAAAGACTACTAGGAGGAAGAAACTGAAGAGTTCGCTGAAGAGCCAGCTTTTGATAGTGGTGGTAGCACAAAATCCATTAAAGAACATAGTGATAGCAGACCAATGTTGATCGTGAACAGTGCATTCTTCACTTCTAAAGGTTAAGACAAAGACAAGTGGTTACAACAAAATATTTTTTAGAGTACTTGCACAATTGGGGGAAAAGTATGTCGTATAGTCATAGACTTACGCAGTTACGAGAATGTCATTTCAGAAAAAGCCGCAATTAAGCTAAATTTAAAGACAGAACCTCATTAAACACTATACAAGCTCACATGGCTGAAGAAAGGCAATTAAGTAACAGTATTTAAATGTTGCTTAGTTTCCTTATCCATTAGATCGATCTACAAAGACCAAGTTTAGTGTGATGTTGTAGCTATGGATGCTTGTCATCTATTACTGGGCAGACCTTGGCAATGTGATAGAAATATAACACATGATTAGAAAAAGAATACTTATAGCCTTATGTTTAACAACACTAAGATTGTTCTCCTACCTAACAAGGAGTTCACCATTAAATAAGACTTGGGTAATTATTTATTAGGCAAGAAGCAGTTTATAGATGTTGTAACAAAGACAAAGAGAGTCTACATTTTATTGGGAAAGGAAAGTCACAGTGATTCAGAGATTCCTGAAGTTGTGACACCTATACTAGAGTAATTTCAAGATTTGTTCCCTAACAAGCTACCACAGGGTTTACCACCTTTTCGGGATATACAACACTAAATTGATTTAGTATCAGACCCTGCATTACCAAATCGACCTCATTATCGTATAAGTCCCACAAAACATGAGGAATTAAGGCGCCAAGTGGAAGAGTTACTAGAAAAGGGATTTATTCGTGAAAGTCTTAAGTCCTTGTGTAGTCCCTACTTTGTTGACTCCAAAGAAAGATTGCTCTTGGAGGATGTGCGTGGACAATCAAGTTATCAATAAAATTACAGTTCAATATCGTTTTCCAATTCCTCGATTAGGTGACTTGTTAGATTAGCTCAGTGGAGCAGCAATTTTTAACAAACTTGATTTGAAAAGTGGCTACCATCAGATTCGAATACGACCTGGAAATGAATTGAAAACAACCTTTAAAACTTGCAAAGGGTTATAAGAGTGGTTGTAATGTCGTTTGGCTTATCCAATGCTCTGAGTACTTTCATGCTAGTTATGAATCAAGTTCTTCACCTTTTTATTGGAAATTTTGTGGTTGTTTACTTCGATGATATACTTATATATAGTGCCAGCCACGAGTTACATTTACAACATTTGAGAGAAATACTTTCAACCTTAAGAGCATCAAGTTTATACACAACAATAAACAAGTGTATTTTCTTGACAGAGAAAGTATTATTTTTAGAATATATGGTGTCGAAAGATGGTATATCCGTTGATCAATCGAAAGTGGATGCTATTTAAGATTGGAAACAACCAACTACTTTATCTACCATCAAAAGTTTCTATGGATTGGCATCTTTCTATAAACGATTTATTCCTCATTTTAGTACTATTATAGCGCCAATCACAGATTGCATGAAAGGAGGACAATTTTCGTGGAAAGAAGCAGCTACTAACACATTCGAGATTATCAAAGAGAAGTTGATTACATCCCCAATACTTGCCTTACCAGACTTCTCTCACTTTTAAGGTGTATTGTGATGCATCCAAAGTAGGCATTGGGGCTGCTAAGGCTAGCAGAGTAAGCTGATAGCTTATTTTAGCGAAAATTTGAACGGAGCAAAGGCATGTTACAAAACTTATGACGTGGAGTTTTACGCAGCGGTCCAAGCATTAAAACATTGGTGACATTATCTGATTCATAAAGACTTTATTTTATACACTGATCATGCTGCATTGAAGCATCTCAATAGTTAAGACAAGCTCTCTTACAGACATGCCATGTGGACAACATTCCTTCAGGAGTTTACATTTGTGGTAAAGCTTGCCTCTGGCGAATCCAACCGGGTAGCGGATGCACTTAGTCGACGAACTTCTTTGTTGACATAAATGCATAATCAAGTCCTTGAATTTGACACATTTCGAGAGTTATATGTTACTTACCCTTTGCTCCTTTATTAAAAGAGGTTGCTGCAGGGTTTCAATCAGACTATTATTTACATAACGAACTCCTTTTTAAGGGTAATTAGTTATGTGTTCCTAACTCAAGTTTGAGACTAAAAATCATTGCAGAGTTACATAATGAAGTGCACATGGGTCGTGACAAAACTCTGGCTCTAATAGCCAACACTTATTTTTGGCTTACCATGAGGCGTGATGTCTATCACTATATCGAGACTTGTCGCATTTGTCAGGTTTCCAAAGGTATCGTAACTAATATTGGGTTATATATGCCACTACCGATTCTAACACAACCTTGGGCTGACATTAGCATGGATTTTATTTTGGGATTACCCTGCACTTAGAGGAGTACAGATTCAATATTTGTTGTTGTGGATTGATTCTAGAAAATGGCTCACTTTATTGCTTGTAAAAAGACTACAGACGCTTTGACTGTTGCTTGTTTATTCTTCAAGGAAGTCTATAAATTGCATGGCTTACCGAGTTCTATAGTTTCTGAACGAGATACATGATTTCTTAGCCATTTTTGGGAGACATTATATAAGTTGACTAACACTTGCCTGAATTTCGGAAGTGCTTATCACCCACAAATAGATGGTCAGACCAAAGTTGTCAGCCGTTCTTTAGGAAACCATCTATGTAGTCTAGTTGGCGATAACTTGAAGACATGAGATCAGAAGTTATACCGAGTCAAGTTTGCTTATAACCGAGCAATTAAGCATAGTACTAGTTTAAGCCATTTTCAGGCGAATTACGGATACAATCCACGAGCTCCCATCGACTTAGCTCTAGTTCCAGATTTAGTTTGCAAAAGCAGCGAGGTAGAAGACTTTATTGAGTAGCTTAAGAAGATTCATGCAACTACACAAGAGTCATTGAAGAAGACTACCGAAGGTTATAAAATTGTGGCAGGCAAAAAGAATCGAGCTTTAGAATTTCAAGTGGGAGATCTTGTTTGGGCTACCCTAACCAAAGATAGGTTCTCCATTGGAGAGTACAACAAGTTTTCTGCAAGGAAAATCGGACCTTTAGAGATTATCGAGAAGATAAATCCTAATGCATACAGACTGAAGCTTCCAAGTGATATATGCACTGCAGATGTGTTTAATGTCAAGCATCTTATTCCTTACAGAGGTAGTCATTGAATTCTCTCCATCCTGGGGGGAATGATGCAGACTAGGAATCTATATTATACTATGATATGTTTCCTAATTAACAAAGGTTTAGGACTTTTAATTTCCTTTATAAGTTAGAATTATGTTTCCTTTTCAATTTAGAATTTTGTTTTCCTTCGTGATTTAGGATAATTACTATTACTATAAATAGCTCCCTCTTGTAGCCTTTGAAAGCGGCTTTGATTTCAATAATATTTTCAATTTTCAAATCTCTGCATGAGTATTTAAGTTGGTTAATTCTCGGTATTCTGCAGAATCAACGAGTTTTAACCCCGAAATTTGCAGAATTCTTTTGAATTAACGTGAATTTAGTTTGTTCTTTATTCCGGTATTCTCTAAAATCAATAGAATATTTTGAACATTAAACTTTCACTGGGTCATCATGTCTCCTCTGTATATCATTAAAATATGTAAGCTTATTCAGTAATGCACTGCCGCATTGCAAAAGAAATTAAATCCAACCCACCTGCTAAGACTACTTTTCCAACCTGAACAAAAATTAGCAAATGATTAATTCCTTCACAAAATTTTGAAAAACTAATGATTAGTCAAATTTATCTTTATATTTTTAAAATTAACTAAAACACCTAGATCTCATATAACCTTCTTCATAAATGTTAGATGTGACTTTTAAAATAATTGTTGCAGCCAATCCATAAAAACATAATGCATAGAGCCACAAACAATCTTGAAGAAACTGATCATGTCGTATCCATGACCAATATTACCACCTCTATAATCAAAACTCTCATAGGTAGAGCAATGATAGATACTAAGAGCCTGACCTACCAATATTTGAATGCATTACCCAAATTAAAATTCTTTTATGATCTAACCTTGTATTGAGCAAAAAATTTATGTGGTGATTGGTGATTAATAAATAAATAAATAAATAAATAAATTTATTAAAATATATTGATATACTATAACCAAAAAAACAAATGATACAAAATCCTTAAAAGTTGAGAAGAGATCCTCATTTGTAAAAAACGCATGTAGAAGGTGCAAAATAGGTACCAATAATACAATTAATGAGGAGTTTACATAAAGGTGTGGTAGTGGCAAGTAGAATTTAAAAGATTGAGAAGACGGTGATGGAGTGCCACTCCAACACATTCATTCTAATAAAATCATCAGGAATTGATAGAAAAAATAGTAATAGTAATCAGTTATCAATGAGTGATCCCTCACTTTATTAAATTAAAAGATGAGAGATACATGGAATTAAAAACATGCATTTTTTGCTCATACCATGTGTTTTAATAAAACAATAACACTTTACATATACATTTGGTGAAAACTTTAAATATACAATATTGACGATCCTAATTTGATCCATATTTGCAATATTATAATGGCATAGTCTCAAAGATCTTGGCTAATAATTCACTTAGTTGAGAAGCTTCAAGATCATGTCTTGACGATCCTAATTTGATCCTTGCCACTGGGGACTTGGCTAATAATTCACTTAGTCGACGATCCTAATGGTAACTCAAATCACGTTTCACCAATCAAAATTATCGTCTATCAGATTTATTAACATATTTGTTCACTTATGTAATAATCTTAAAGCAATTTTCTATAAATAATAAGTCATATACCATATCTCTTGAAATTACTAATTATATATATGTTTAACATCTATATATATACGTAGCTTAGCACTACTATTCTGAATAAGAGACTTTAGCAGAGTAAATACAGTTCTTATTATTTTAATATATCATCACAGTAACTTTCTCTCATCATCGAGTCCTTTCTTCTCTCAAATCTTTAGATGAATAGGCGAGGTGAATTTCCATTTCAGTACAGTCTATTCCCCTTACTCTTTTTCTATTATCGATATAACTCCAATCTCCAAAAATTATAACTCTGATCACTAATCAAACAAAAATGTTTGTTAATATCACTCAGTAAAATTCCTAGGATAAATAAATCATTTAAAATTCCAGTAAATAGCAATCAAATTAAGGATTCGTATTATACACCTAAAATCTAGTACCCACACACACAGAGACAAATGCAGAATACATTTAACATGAATCTGTGTTTCTTATTGGAAAGACTTTTAACTTAACCCAACGATCCTTAAACTCTTCAAATTCGAAGAGGATTTTGCCCTCATTTATTTGTTTATTTATTTTATTTTTTTTGGGCTCCTAAGTCCCTTCTTTAATTTTCAATAACATGTTTCTTAAATAGTATATGTACACCGGTCTTTTTGCCCGGTCGATCTTATATAATTAACCCAAGATTTGCTTTTAATCGATGTGGATATTGTCCCTAACTGTGGGCAACGTATCTTTAGCACGGATTTTCCTTCAATCACATAGTCAATTCGCATTGTTTCTTTTCAACTTTTTCACATTGAATTTAAATCTTTTACTAAACAAGTGCCAGTGAAAGATGCAAATATATAGGAGAAAACTATATACTCTTGGACAGAGCAATAACATACTGAACATGTACATCTCCCTATATATACTCTGAACTCACACAAGTAGGGCAATGAGGTACTAACTGCTAAGCACTTAAGAAGCCTAACATTTGAATGCATCACCCCGATCACACAAGTCACGCAGGTTGAAGGTGCAAAATAGGACTCAATTCATTTCAAAAGGTGACTTGCTACGAATTGTTGAGCAGGAAAAGTGACATAAAGGCATGGAGAGGTGAGTAATTGAATAAAGAGTGAGGACATACAGTAAGGAGTGCCTCTCCAACAATACTTCAATGTCAGCATTGGAAGTTGATTCTAAAAAATTATCGTGAACGAGAACAAAAAGTTATCAACTACGAATGCATAGCATTACAATTCTGAAAAAACAATTTTAAAATAAAATTACAATTTTTATTATTTTAATATATCATCACGATAACTTTTCTTTCTCCATTGTGTCCTTTCTTCTCTCAGGTCTTTTCTCTAACCATTTTATAGGTGGTAAATTTCCATTTCAATAAAATCTTTTCTCTAACCGTTTCACCAAATTTTTTTTGGGGGGGTGTTGAAAACAGCAGTTGTGAAGAGTCAAAGATTGACCTTGAATCCAAGCTGGCATGCCACCTAAGCTTCTGTAATCTACAGCCAGCTGACATGGAAGATGAGTCAGGATTATTGAGCTGGCAGAACAGCTGTGCTGAAGAATATCAGCACATAAGCATGGAGCAGCTGAAGATTCTAGAATTCTAAAATGATTGGCTCATGATTGGCAGTCTGACAAATTGGTTTTTCCGTGTAATATTCTTTATTAGCTGTCATTGTTTTCTTGTCTCTATATATACTACAATTGCTCTGTAATACAGTAGTCAAGCAAGAAATAATAAGAAGGAATACTTTGTCTTGTTCACTCTGCTTGTAATACTAAGCAATCCTCCAGAATTTAAGTGGGGGGACATAAGTGCAGTCCAAATTAATTTTTAATTTTTTAACTCCTACTTTTCAGCTTAAATACCACCCAGTCAAGACATAAAATCCATAATGCTTTTCTTTCTTATTATTCTTCTTGTCATTCTCTCCATTTTTTGCTCCATTTTATAGCAATCAAATTAAGGACTCGAAATTACATATACATGCGCACAGAGTCAATTGCAAACAAAGGCTACATCTTTGACATTGAAATGAAGCTCCCTTTCCTTCTTATTTTCATTTTGCTGGTTTGTTGAATTGCTCAAAATACTTTTGACCACTTTCTGCTAGTCCAGACTTGGCCACATGGCTGTTGCGAGCCCCGCATAAAGAGCAATTGCTCATGAAAGAAATCACATCGTCATACATGTCCTCTGGCCACTGACCGCTAAGGGTAGTGGTGGAACCACTCTCATGCCCAGGCAACCCAGAAGTTTGAAATTTTATTTATTTAATAATAATGAAAATTTTAAAATATTAAGTACAAAATAAAATCTGAGAAAAATATTAATAACCGGTAACTCATAAACTTTAGAAACACATTAACATCCCTTCTACTTTATAGTACTTATTATTTTACTTTTCCTTTATATAAAAGTAAATTATCTAACCTTTTTCTCTCCCATCAAAGAGTCGAACTTTACCTCAAATTCTCCAATACTCAAAAATGTTCCCTTCATCTTCTATTTCCTTTTTTAAATTTATTTCACATATTATGACTAAAGGTACCATTCAACTCCCTTCTTAAGTTCCTTAATTCTAATTTCTTTCCCATAAGGGCCAAAGATCCAAGATTTGCTTTCTTCGTCAAGATTGAATGTTTGCTTTCCACATTTTTTTTTAACTTTATATTATTTGCACTTATTTCTTTATATTATTATTATTATTTAATAAGAAATCTTCCATTATGAACTTTTAATTTATATCTTTTAGCATAAAATTTGTTATGTGTTAATTTATGAATTATGTATGTTACTTTAGTATTAAGATTATGTGAAAAGAGGTAAGCTGGCACCGCCCTTCTAGATGGGGTGCCAGCCATTGTCAACATTTAAAGATTTGAATATTGACATTCAAATCTTTGAATGAAGAAAAAAAGCAAACAACTTTGACAAGAAAGAAGAAAAAGGAAGAGTTGAAGAAGATAATGGCGGTGGAAAATATAATAGTATTTTAATAGCCAATTTTGGCTATAAAAAGGAGTGCTGCTCATTTGGTTTGTGCATCCAGTTTTGTGAAGAAACAAAGTTTAGAGCTTGAGTAATTTTAAGGAATTAAAATTATAAAGTTCTTGTGGGTGAGAGAAAATTATTTCTGAGAGTGTGGTTGTAATAATTTTTCACATAGTGAATTTTTTTTCTCTGATTGTCTTTTTGACAACGGCCGTGGTTTTTCTCTGAATTTGAAGTTTTCCACGTAAATCTTGTGTTGTGTGATTGGTATATTCTCTATTTAATTTTTCTTATTAATTTATTGCTTGATAAATTGCTTGAAAAGATCTTGGGAGGAAGCTCAATTTCCTAACAGATTCGTGCATTGTTCATATATTAACTATAGCTATTATTTTTTTGGCATTATTTTATTTTATTTTTTATACGATTGAATTAGATGGTGTAATATATAGTTGCTGCATGTTTTCTTTAATATAAGGTTATTTATTTTATTTTTACTGCAAAATTTTTTCATATACATTTCGGCAACCTCTAAACCAAAATCTTGGTTCTTTCCCGGTGAAGGAAAAGCTTTTTATGTGGCAAACACGAACGCGGTCGCACAAAGGTTGGCATCTCTGACACTGTATGTATTTTTCTTCTTCTTCATCATCAGTATTTGGTTAATTTATGAAAACATGAAAAGACAAATTTGAGAGAAAAATTTTTCCACTTTTCTTACTACATTTTATTATTATATTCCTGCTGTAGATCGGAAGTGGTCAGTTTCTGACTAAGAAAAATTGAAAAAACCTTAGAAAGATGAGAGGTTCGCCCATGGTAGTGATTCTCCACTGGACCTTCTTGATTATTTTGAGAGGACTGTCCGAGGAAGAGTGTGATCTTGTCAAAGCGCTGAAAGACGTGGGCATAGTGCCCAGATATAAGGGATTTACTCATCACAAATCAACTTGCACGAAAGGAGTAATAGCTCTAACTGATGATAACAATATCATACTAAAGTCTGGTGAACTATTATCGGTGCTTTATCAAGGTCGATTCAGAGGCGGTACCCTTGATTGACCTCCTCAGGAAGAATCGAACTTTGCATTGGTCCGGAAAATACCAATAAGCTTTCGACGAGTTGAAGTACTCTAACTTGGTCATCTGTTATCGGAAGTGATGTTATGGGTTGATTTTGGCGCTAGAAATTTCATTGATTGCAATTCTTAATGAGTTCCATCGAGAAAACTGTGGGCCAGATATTATTTTCTTGAAGAGGATTGTTGGGAATCAAACCTTTGGTTAGATTATACTTTGCCCACCCCAAGAACTTAGTTAATGCTTGAGATTCAAGCAAGATTGACAGAACTTAAGAATTGAAAACAAACTACCCAAGAAACAAAATGAAAACAGATCAAATACCAAGAATTAAAGTGGTTCATCACAAGCTCAATGATTTCACTAACTCAAAAATTATCATTACAAGGATTTAGAGAAGATTACAGATAATTCAAGAAGCTAACTCTCTCTCTCTCTCTCTACGAAGCTTTCTCTCTCTTCAATTAGATCAAAGAAAAGATCACATAACCAGCTCATGAATATAATCTGTTGCAACTGATATGCAGTAATGCAGATGGTACAGCTAGCTGACACATGTACAAAACAGTTGTGACTACCTCTGCCGTAGCTCCTCACGTGTTGCTCACGCGTCACTTAAGTGATATTGCCAAAACGGCATATACTGTGTCGTCTTTGATACCAGCGATAATGGATGACAGTAATTAATTGTCGGTTGACTCTAAATGCCTTAAACAACGACATGTCTTACGAAAGTAAAAGATCGGAACGACTTACGCCCCCCATGAATTTGTGTTCTTACTCGGGTACTCTTAAGAGCATCACGTCATTTCGTCAACATGGTGCTCCAATTTAATAACAAGTTTATACGTGTATAAAAAATAAACAATTAAAGAAAATTTCCTTATATTACACTTTCCTCCTTTTCCTCCCTCCGCTTTGTTTCCATTTTCAACTATTGCCTCTTCTTATTGGTTGGCTGCTACGAAGCTAATTATTGGTGGGAGAAGTATTTGGTTCTTCTTCAAAACATATAAAAATCTTCGTACTCAAGATCACAGAGCATGGAGCTCCAAAAATCTTGATAAAAATAATGGTGAAACATATAAATCCTTCCAACTTAAAACTATGTACATTTAACATATAGTTGTCATAACTCATAAGTTCAAGAAAATAGCAAAAAATCTTATTCTGCATAATTTCTTTTCACAAGCTTTTTAGATTTCTTACACCCGAATATACATATGAGTATATTTATAAAAAATGAAAAAGAAATTTGTGTTCTCTAAAAATTGGAGAAGAGTGGTGTTATTGGGACCCCTCAAATATGTTCATAAAACTCCTATTCTTAAGACCCCCACTAAAGATAGTTTAAACAATTTCTCACTCTAAAAGCACCCATTCTAATTTCACAAATGACCTTGCTCTCATCTCTCTCAATAAGTTACAATTAGATTTTTACCATCTTTCTCCATCTACCAAACTTTTGAAGTTTGATTTAAAATTATTTTTTCACCTTCTAGGTAGCATTCGAATCTTTGTTGTTATTAAAAAAAAACTCAAATAAATAAACACACTAGTTTACCATTATTCTATTAATAAGTAGATCATCTGGCATTTTAAGAGAGAGAGTGAGAGAAAGAGAGGGAGAGAGAGATTATCTTACAATCAACAATGCATAAATAGCTCATAAAAATTAAAAAAGAAAGAGTACATAAGCAAACAACAAAACTGAAAAATTCATCTTCTTCCACAATCAGTTTTCATTGAATCTCCAAATCCAGATTGACTAACCCATGCACAAAATAATAATGAATAAAATCAAAACTAAAGTTTTTAGTTCTTCAACAAGAACAAGTTGTTTCATATTAGTCTTTTTTTATTCAAATGGTT
>NW_006262201.1:9098931-9108182 GCF_000493195.1 Citrus x clementina
TGCAGCGTTTGGGTCGGAGCCACTAATGTTGACAAAAATGCTGCAGTACCTAGGAGTACTTTGAAGACTTTCTCGAGAACAGAAAATAAAATTGGATTATAAATGATTTTATTAGGGGGAATGCCTGCATCATCATAGATAGATGTTATATTTTCCCATTACATATCTATTAAATTTTTAATTACTTGTTTCATTCATCTCATTAAGAGATAGAGATATGCTAGAGATTTCAGTATTTGAGTCATAACTAATATGACATTTATTTATTAGATGACAGAATAGGCTAGTAAGTTATTTTATAGTAATCATCCAATATAGCACTGACGCATAGCATTAAGACTCAAACATTGAGATCCTAGGCATTATTCTAAGACATAACATATAAAACAACCCTTTTTTATTCATTTACTATTCTAGGGCTCCTTACAGGATTTTATGACATTTCTAAGTAGTTTGGCACCAAAATTAAATAGAAAATAAAAATGATTAGTCTTATGTAATTACTAAAAGACCGCTAGCATTCTTCATTTTTTTCTTAAACAAATCCCAAAGACTTGCATCATATTTTAATTTAAAATTTAAAATACTAAACATTGAATGATTGTTTTGCCGTGATTTTCACAATTAATTGTATTATCTCTTAATGGAAGGAATGAAACCTTTGGTATATAAAAATAAAAACTTATAGATACAATATAAAACTTATAAATCAACATTAAGAGCTTGATTGGGGTTGCTTTGAGGATGCTTAAAAGTGATTTTAAGAAACTAAAAGCTAATTTTGGTTTTTGAAAAATTTCTTGTAGAAATCACTTTTAGGGAAATCTCCCTGTCCAATAATAGAATTTGATTACTACATAATCTAACTAAGTTGAATCAATGGAATCGATGATGATTAACTAAACATAATTAAGAAAACAGAAGAATTAGAAAGAGCAAGGAACAAGAAAGATTTAAAATGGTGCAGCTAGATTTTTCTAGCTTACATCCACGGGAGGGCAAATATGACCAGCTTTTATTGATTCTCAAGATGATTTACAGAGCAATGCTATGAGCTTTAATACAAGATTTGGATTGCTTATTTATACCAGCCCTTTCTCTCTCTACAGCTCACTACACTCTTGAATCTGTTGCACCAAAATCAGCTACATCATAACTGCTTCATAACAGCTTTATAACGAACCCAGAATTTCCCAGCAACTCACGTGAGTTCCTTGTGCTTTAACGGCATTTTAACGAACCTTGTGAGCTAGATACAAGCACGTGATGTTCGCATGCTTTACTTAAAGCTAAACGGCAAGCTTGTATGTCTTTCTGAGGAGTGTTTTATTTGCTCATCAAAACGCACGTATCTCTGTCGTTTGGCTTAAGTGATTTCAGCTTCAAAACACAAGGTTTTCTGTCGTTTTGACTTTCTGGATTTGCTTTCACACACAATAATGATGTTAAGGATAAAACTTATTCTCAAATTGGATTTTGACAAACTATTTTTTTCATGTTATTTAAAGCTTTTTACAAGATATGATGCTTTTGCATCCTTCTAAATCTCCTCTATAGAAGCCCAAATGATTTTATATACAAATAAGAAGCAAAGTTTAGACCTACATAAAGTACTTATAAAATTGAAAATTATATCTAATTTTATTGACGTGTCATATTTGTAAAAGTATTTTTTTTATTTTGTTTTGCCTTGATCCACAATAAGAAAAATAATTTTGCTTAATTAATTTGTGTAGTAAACAAATATTATGATAGAAAATGAATTTTTTTTTATAAAATCTTAAAATGAATATAGAATTTGTTAGAATCAATTGACTGCAGTAACGAGAGCTTAATAAAGTGGACTGAATGACCTCTTTTATTGAAACTCAACTTGGCTTTTAATAGCCATTTTCAACACTAACAGAAAGCATATAAATAGGACACGTTAGCCATTATCTTAGCTACGTGTTTAACAAAGAATAAGTCAAATAACAACTTCCCCAAAGACTATGATTTATTGAAACAGAAAGCAGACTAAGTAAAACCCAAACGACTCTTTCATACCCTCCCTTAAACTAACTGCAAACTGCATTAGTTTATACCAGTGACTTCACACACCCCCATCATCTTCCTGAGTTTTTGAAATGCTTCTAACTTTAATGGCTTCGTCATCAAATCAGCCACTTGCTCTTGAGTTCCGCAATGAATTAATTCAACAACACCATCTTTTGTAAGATCTCTCAAGAAATGAAACCGTACATTAATATGCTTGCTCCTTCCGTGCATAACTGGATTTCTTGAAAGCTTAATTGTTGAACTATTGTCACACATGATAGTGGTGCAACTCTTTTGTTCATGTCCCAACTGCTTTAATACTCTCCTCATCCATATTGCCTGATAGGCACAAGCAGCAACAGCCACGAATTCCGCTTCAGTGGTTGACATCGTAACTATGGGTTGCTTTTTTGACAGCCATGATACTGCACCTGACCTTAAAAGAAACACATAACCAGACGTGCTTTTACGATCATCTATGTCACCTACATAGTCACTATTCGTGAAAGCAAGCAGCTCTTCTTCTTCCCCTCTCTTCTTATACAAAATCCCATAATTTGTTGTGCCTTTTAAGTATCTCAAAATCCTTTTGGCAGCTTGTAAGTGAAGCTCAGTGGGTTTAGCCATGTACCTGCTAATCAAACTGATACTGAACATCATATATGGACGAGTCGTTGTGAGGTGCATCAAATTGCCCACCATTTGTTTGAAATAAGTCTCATCCACTGTGACTCCATGATTATCTCTACTCATTTTAAAACCTGGCACAATTGGGCTGTTTACTGACTTGCTTTCAAACATCCCAAAACGTTTTCAACACTTCCATGGCATACCTCTTTTGACAAATAAAAATGCCATCCGACCTCTGTAACACCTCAATGCCAAGAAAGAATCTCATCCTCCCCAAATCAGTCATATTAAAAACTTTCATCATAGAATTCTTAAAATCAAACATCATATTCTCATCATCACCAATGTAAATAAGATCATCCACATAAATACTTACTATCAACACTTTACCTTCACTGCTCCTCTTAGTGAATAAAGTCTGATCATTCGGGCACTTCTGGAAGCCATCATTAACAAAATGAGCTTCAATACGGCTAAACCAAGCTCGTGGAGCTTGTTTTAGACCGTACAAAGCTTTATGCAACTTATACACCTTATGCTCACTCCCTTTTTTTTTTTAATAACCTTCCGGTTGCTCTACATACACGTCTTCACTAAGTTCACCATGGAGAAACACTGATTTTACATCCAATTGGTAAATCTTCCAACCTTTTTGCGTCGCAAGTGCCACTATCATCCTCACTGTATCCATACGAGCTACTGGAGTAAACACTTTAGTGAAGTCTACCCATTGTTGTTGAGAATACCCCTTTGCTACGAACCGAGCCTTGTACTTGTCTACCTCTCCAAGTTTGTTCCACTTCATTTTATAAATCCATTTCACTCCAATGGTTTTGGCACCAATTGGCAAGTCAATAAGTTCCCATGTCTGATTCTTTTCAATGGAGTGAATCTCCGATTCCATTGCCGATCTCCATTTTGAACTCTTCACTGCCTCTTTATAATTGATAGGATTTGTGGAAGCAATAACAGCTATATTCAGCTCAATTTCTTCATCGGATAGTCCCTTACCGCCGTCATAATCTTTCATCCAAATAGGAACCTGTCTGACCCTTCTGTCTCTAGCCTCAAACCCTTCTATATTCACCGGATTAGGTACAACATTCTCCGCTGCATGATTTTCATCTCACACAGCTTCATTGCCTTCACTAGCAATTTCAAGATTTTCATCACTTTCTGCCTCATGCTCATCATCTATGTTATTCTTGTCATCACCCCACTCAAGATCTACCAACACTTGTTTTTTATAGCTAGTGTCCCATTCCTATTGTCTATCTTCCTCAAATACCACGTCTCTACTAGTCACCACCTTTTTAGCCATGGGATCGTATAGCCTGTAGCCTTTTGTCTCCTCACTAAATCCCAAAAGCACACATTCAAAACTCTTGTTATCTAGCTTAGTTCTCATGGCGTCTGGGACGTGAACATGTGCCACACACCCGAAGACTCTAAAATGTTCCACTGAAGGTTTCACACCAGACCATGCTTCTTCAGGAGTGACATTCTTGACCGCCACTGTAGAACTTCTATTTAACATGTATATGGTCCAATTCACTGCCTCAGGCCAGAAAGTTTTAGGGATTTTCTTTTCTGAGAGCATTGAACAAACCATATTCATCATTGTTTGGTTCTTTCGGTCGGCCACGCCATTCTGTTGAGGGGTATATGCATTTGTAAGCTGCCTTTTGATACCACACTGTCTACAAAACTCATTGAACTCTTCTGAGTTGAACTCACCCCCTCTATCAGTACGTAAACACTTTATATACATGCATGTCTCATTGTCAACAAGTCTCTTAAAGCATTTAAATGAATTCAAAGCTTCTGATTTTTCAACTAAGAAGTAAACCCATGCTTTTCTACTAAAATCATCAATAAAGCATAAGGCATACCTCTTCTTGCCATTAGATGTGGGAGTCACTAGACCCCAGATGTCTGCATGTATGAGCTGTAGTTTTTGTGTTGCCCTTCATGTACTCTTCTTAGGAATGGGGTCTCGGTGTTGCTTCCCATTCAAACAATTAATACACACCATAATAGTAAGAGGAAGATAAGGTAACCCACGTACCATATTCTTAGTTTGCAAAGTATTGAGACCTTTATGACTTAAATGGCCATATCTGCGATGCCATAAGTGAGAGAGACCTTGTACACTTGTGTGAAAACATGCCTCTTTCTTCTCTTGTGTATTGGCTAGCAAGATGAACATTCTATTTGTCGACATAGTAGCTTTAATGATTAAACCTCTATCTGGATGGTAGATTTTACACATTCCTCCATGAATTAGAATAGCTAACCCCTTCTACTGCAACTGTCCGATACTGAGAAGATTATTTTTCAACTCTAGCAAGTAAAAGACTTCTGTGATGACATGATTAACGCCATTCAACTGTAATCTGACATTTCCTCTTCCTTTCACTATCAACCTAGAGTTATTCCCGAGTCTTACTTGCTGCCTGAAACTTTCATCTAATTCACTGAACATGAGAGCATTTCCACACATATGATTTGAACAACCCGAGTCTAGAAACCATACATCATCACGCTTTTCTTCATGCTCTTCTACGTAAGCCATCAACAACATTTCCTCATGCTCATCCGATTCGACATAATTAGCCTCCTTGTCCCATTTAGGACATTCATAACGGTAATAGCCGAGTTGATGACAATGATAGCATTCCACTGTGGCTTTATCGACGGCTTGATGCCCTTTGCCTCTTCCCCTTCCTCTATAGTTATTTATGCCATGTCCTCTTGCTCCACCTCTCTCATCTGTGGTCACCTTTAGAGCTTGCTCCTCGCCATTTTTCTTATGAAACTTCTGCTCATGCACAATCAATGAACTCTGTAATTCATCTATGGTAAGCGTATTAGTGTCCTTAGATTCCTCGATAGAGCAAACAATATAGTTAAATTTATTTGTCAAGGACCTAAGAATTTTCTCAACAATGGTAACATCACGCATTTCCTCTCCATGAAATCCCAATTGGTTACTTACTGTCATAACTCTACCAAAATATTCAGTAACATTTTCACCTGGCTTCATTTCAAGAGTCTCGAATTCCCTCCTTAGAGCTTGAGGGATTGAATGCTTCACTCTAGCATTCCCTTTCGTACTTCCTTTTCATCGAATCCCAGATCTGTTTCGATGTGTCCTTCTATAGGATAGTTTCAAGAATTGTTCTGTCTATTGCCTGAAACAAGTAATTCTTGACCTTCATATCCTTTAGCTTCATCTCTTCGAGTTTTTTCTACTGCGCTTCTATCATAACTGCACTTGCTTGCAAGTCTTCATATCCTGTCTCGACCAAACTCCAGTATTCCTTGGACCTTAAGAAGTTGTCCATGAGCATACTCCAATGGTCGTAATGACCATCAAAATATGGAATGGCTGGTTGGACGAAAGAACCTTCGCTTGTACTTGACATCTCTCAAACTCTCCTTTGTTTACAAGTCACTCGCCTCGCTCTGATACCAATTTGTTAGAATCAATTGACTGCAATAATGAGAGCTTAATAAAGTGGACTGAATGACCTCTTTTATTGAAACTCAACTTGGCTTTTAATAGCCATTTTCAACACTAACAGAAAGCATATAAATAAGACACATTAGCCATTATCTTAGCTACATGTTTAACAAAGAATAAGTCAAATAACAACATCCCCAAAGACTATGATTTATTGAAACAAAAAGTAGACTAAGTAAAATCCAAACGACTCTTTCAGAATTATGGGTAGCTTAATTGTTGGATATCAAAATAGTTCTAATCACAACATAATTTCAATCACAACATTATAAAATTTTCCTTTAATCTTGCCAACCTAATAATTGGAAGTCAAAATGACAAGGTTTAGTTGGTTCATTTTCGATATGTACATATAAAAAATAGTCGTTATTTAGCAATAAATACCCATCAAAGGTAACAAATTTTCATAGTCCGAGAGCACTAATTTTTTTTGTAAAGGTTTTGTTATATACATGTATTGACCTGATCAATTTCCTCTCATATTGATGACTATTGACCATATAAAATAAGAATTAATAACTAATTTCATAATAAGTTAAACGTCAGATGTCTAAAATTTCTTCCCCACTTTTGCAAGATAAAGTTTCATTTTAGAAAAAGATCAAGTGATGAGCTGCAGAGAGAGCTAGCTACCAACGATAGCTTGGTCACTTCTGCACATAATATTTTTGGCCAGTAGCAACATTTAATTATGGGCCAAATATTCCTGAGAAAATCGTCAATGATCAAGTACCACTTGAGACACCAAGCCAATGTTCGTTTGCTCCTATTTATGGGCGGTTGATGTCAAAAACATCTGTTTGGTTGCTTGGAAATTTTATTTTCTCCCGCCTTTGCAAACGTGGCCAAATGAGAAAGTCTGCGTGAGTGCTTGCGTAAGATTAAAAACAATGTAAACATATTTAATTGCAACGTTTATTGTTTGAAAATGGTAATTAGATAAGTTGTTAATAATTATGTATTTAATTGACGCCTTCTATCCTTTTTCATAAAATGGGGTTCGAGTCTATCCAAAATGGTGAGAGTAGGTAATATTAACAGCAATAACATGAAAGGAAAAAATGTCAACTATGTCGAAATTAGTACAAATTATTTTTCTAATTTGAAACTTGTAAGTTTCAAACCAATATAACAATATATATCTAAAAACTAATTTTTAAAAAACCATGATAATCTTTTTAAATTAAAAAACCATGATAATCTTTTTAAATTAAAAAACCTTTGTAGGAAAAAAATCCCCAAATTAATTTTTAGAGTAAATTTCAATTTATCCACAATCTTCGTTTTATGATTAAAGACGAGTGGGGATGAGTTTGACAAAACTTTATATGACATCTAGGTTTTTATCATATATAGTATGCGTGTCTTGGATATATTTACATGCTAATTTTATTTATCAATATTCAAATATTTTTTCCTAAGTATACTTTTCACGAAGTGACATTTTTTTTAATTATGAATTGAGTTTCAATTTGTATATATTAGGTGGTACGAACTTCTGTTTTTATTAAAGTAAAGTCGAATGTCATAAATAGGAATAGCAAAATCTGAATACTAACATCGGGATCATAATTCGTATTGATGTTTTCGAATCTGAATCCACATTATTTATTTCGGATTCAGATGTGGGTATTATACATATGGATTCTGAGCAGATATTTCTGTTATTCGGATCCACACATTTAAAATATTTATTTGTAAATTTACAATATTATAATTATTAAAAAAAATCATCCAATATTAAACAGATCTAAAATAGTCTAAAACAATGTTTATGGTTACTTGGGTGTATTACAATATTTATCTATAATGTGTGTTTAGCTTAGGGTTTGTGTTTTTATATATAAATTCTATTCTTATTTAATTTATTTTAAAAAAATGCAAATTTAGATATATGATTTTTCGAATGTAAGTATATCTAAATCCACATCCAAATCCGTGCAGATCCTCAATTTCTACATTTAGATCTATATTTTTTATTATATGGATCCAAGGATTTCGAAATCTGAATCTTCTGAATTTTTATGGATGCAGCCGGATCCAAATTTATTTGCCATCTCTAATAATAAATAAGTGATATAAAGAATGCATCTTCTATATTTCCATCATTATAAATATGCAATACTATGTGCGCTTTCTTATATTTGCAGCCATAAACTTTTAATAAATCAAGTAAAAGATCCAACCACGATGCTTCGTCGCAATTGACTTGATAAATAATAAATAAATGATTAAAAATTGTAAATAATGGCTATTTTAGAAGGTAACTGATTGAATAAACAACTATGCAAGACATGCTGAGGCACTATCATATATTCATATTAGATGTCATATTTTCTTGAATTTTGCCCATTTAGCTTTATTTTCGAAAAAGATCCGGCATTGGTTATCCTTTGAGTAATGTTATTCGTTTATAAAATTCGAGAAGATGTGGCATACTAGAAAAATATTGTCATGTCATATGTTACATTATTAATTAATAAATAACTAGGTTCACCTTCTTAAATTATAGTTATTATTATAATTTTTTTTCTTTTTCCTAATTTAACACACGCACATTAATGAGGCTCGAACTTAAGAATTAAGTTTAGAAATATTAATGCTTATCACTAGAATACACACACACACACACATACATGCAAAACTTCATGCAAATGCAGCTAAAAAATAAGAAAAACACATACTTCAATACACTTTTTTTTTGTTATTTAGTTTGAAAATCCTTATTTTTTTGTCTTTTATATATTGGGTAGCTTCAATGAAAATAATTTTAGACATAAGCTTATACATAATTTTTTTCCATTAAATCATACTTATTTCATGACTTAGAATGAAATGGAGCTCCGTACGGTATATATGTTTATATAAATACATATATCTATGACTCCAATACACTTTTTTTTCGTTATTTAGTGTTTGAAAATCCCTATTTTTTGCCTTTTATATATTGGGTAGGTTCAATGAAAATAATTTTAGACATAAGCTTATACATAATTTTTGGCCACTAAATCATACTTATTTTTTGACTTAAAATGAAATGGAGCTCTGTACAATATAT
>NW_006262201.1:9108282-9134187 GCF_000493195.1 Citrus x clementina
AAAAAGAATTAAACACCTTTTTTAAAATTTTAAAAGTGAATTTTTTTATTAAAAAAAACCCAAATAACTCTTCAATTCTCTCACTTATTTTACCTCCGATGATTAATTAAACTAATGGCAAATGCTAAGTTACTTTCAGCTGTAACTTACACCACACACACAAATCACGCAAGTCCCACCAATGTGTTATTGTTGCTATGTGTGGCGTAAGTTACAATTGAATGTAACTTAGGGGGCTCATTGTTCTAATAGATTCACCATCTTTATCTCCTTTGTCTCCTTTCCACCATTATATTCATCCACCACTAAAATGTTTTGGTGCTACAATGAGAAAACTCGCGTGTAACTCTAAGGATGAGTCTATCTTGTTCATTTAACACAACTAAATAAAATCATCGAAAAGGATTTTGTCAAATATTGAATAGAGTCGCCCCTATAATTTTTATATTTCGTACCTGTAAATCTATAAAATAAAACACTCCTAAAATAATCCAATCATCCACCAACTACATTGATCAGTTTCCTTAAACATAATATCACACCTCACTATAAATAATATGCTTAAATGTTCATGGACGATTTAAGCTTGATATGGATGCAGTTGGGATCAAGCATGCAAGGGTTGCCTACGCAGTTATAGGGTTGGTTATTTTGACGATGTTGATATTTCTGAGGTAGAAACCTTACACTTTGATCTCCGGTTTCCGGTTTGCAAGTGAGATTGGTTTGTCTATTAATTGTTGAGTCAGTTTCGTTGCAGATAATTCAGTTTGTGAGAGGAAAGTGCAGTACCTGTATTGAGCTGTTTCGGTTTACTTTTTAGGTGCAATGCCTACTTTTACCAAGGCAATATTTCAAGATTGACCATATACCTAAAACTTGAACCAAGCAGTGCATGTTTTAGTAAAGTTTGTTGCGACTATTTTTTTATGATGGAAAATTTTCCATAACATTTGACTCGTTTCATTTGAGGAAGAAGAAGCTTATGTTAGTAATAATAATAATAACAACAACAACAACTTAATTTAAATAGTGGAAGATAGGGGTGTTCGTGGATCAAATTTTACAGATTGGATATCAATTCATATCTGATCCACGATTTTGCGGATTGATTTGTGGGCTAAAACTTTTTAATCATGTCCAATCTACGAACTAACTAAATAAAAAAAGTTAATATAAAAATGATTTTACTACTGATCAAATTCAAAATTAAATAAGACTTAAATAAATTAATTGTTTAAATAAAGATAGAAAATACATTCAAATTTTCAAAATATAACACGCTAAAAAAAATCATTTGTTTAGATCAGTTCATGAAAATTAACTGCTTGGAAAACTATTTTTTTATTTAATTATTATTTTTATATTATTATCGGATAAGATATAATATGGTGTTAATGTAACTGTATTTTAACTTATGTATTTATTAGTAAGTATAATGTCATATTACAATTTTAAATTTTTTTATTATGTAAATGTTTTTTGGCAGATTCAAGGATTTTTACAGATTCATAGAAGTAAATCCATATCCAATTTACTAACTATGGATTTTTAAATTTTTAATGCAATTCAATCCGCCAATCCATGGATTGGATTTTTACGGATCGGATTTCTGTGGATCAGACGGATTGAGCAGATCGGATTGAATTCTGAACACCCCTAGTGGAAGAAGTTTATGATAATAATAATAACAACAACTTAATTTGAATAGTGGGCAATTAGAGTGTACGCTAAAATGGAATTATATAAAAAAATCTAGGAAAAAATTTACACAGACATATTATTAGAATTATTACCGCTTGATCCACCAAATTTCACATTTACTAGTAAAGATAGGTGTTGTCCTATTACGAGCAAAAGATACATCAATCTCAATAAATATCATGATATTGAGGGAGCACTAATAAAAGTACCTGAGTAATATATCCAGTTAGTACTGCTCCTTCTCTAGTGTCTTTCTAAATTTTTTTTTTTTAATATAGCCATTATGTTGATGAAATATGTGAATTTTGTCCTTTTTTTGTCATTTTTTCTCTTGTTCGCTTTCAATAATAAAGGTTATGTACTTTCCACTCATCATAATATATCTAGTAGAAGAAGAAAAATTAAACTTTCGATTTCTAAAAATTATTATATTATAATTAATTTCCTGAATTTCGCCAAGATTATATTTTTCGTAACAGTTAATAAAACATAAAGTTGAACAAATACGAACGTTCAAGATTCAGAATTACTTGCAAACTTCCATCCTGCCAATTATTTCTTGATAAACTACCTACAATTAACAGTAAAAAATTATAACAGTGAATATTATTGGAATTTATTTTTCATGCAAGTTTGCAATTATTCATGTGAGTTCATACGCAGGGGGAAAAAAAGTAAATAAAGGAACATAAATTTCAAGAAAGGACTAGTGGAGAATATTATAAGTTCTATCGGTATTAGTTAGTTAAGAACTAGTTTAAAGGAAAATGACTGCAGATCAAAGTAGTCCTCAGAAAAAGAGCTCATTAGTCTGTCTTCTTTTTAATTCCAAATTCAAATGAAAGAAGCTTGAACATGCATGACGCACAGATTTAAATAATCAAATTATATAAATTATTAGAAAAACTCCAACTACTACATACAAGTGGCTCAAACTGTGAATGCTAAACAAAATTCATATTCCAATTTAATCCTCACAATTAATGTCGTTGTCAAAGAGGTTCAGTAAATTCATATGCAGCTAGTAGCCATTACCTTATTTCATATTTTCTTTTCATCTGCTGCAAGATAGCTGAAGAAGAAAACAATGATGAACTTGGTAATTTTAGACATTTTATCATTATTAGTCCTATTCTGTTTTGCTTTTCTTCATCAAGCTTGCAATCTCCAAGATCAAGACTCTCTATTATCTTTCAAATTCAACGTAATAAAATCAAATTCTCCATTAAATTGGTCTTCTTCTTTTGAATATTGCTGCTTATGGGAAGGAGTTGCTTGTGATAAAGATGGCTATGTTACCCGTCTTTGGTTGCCCTGGAGAGGCCTTAGCGGCATCATTTCTCCTTCTATTGGCAACCTCACACATCCACATCACCTTAACTTTTCACACAACCACCTCTTTGGACCTATCCTAGCAAGTTCTTTTTCATCCTTGATGTTGAAAAGTTGACAAACTTAGTGACAAATTGGCCAAAGTTGGCACCGACCTTGGAAATTTGACACATGCATGTGGCTAAGCATGCAAAGCTTGAAAAGTTGGCACAAACCCTTAGAAATTTGGATGAAGCATGTGGTTGGAATCGTGGAAATTGGAGCCAAAGGAGTTGGTGAAGCATGTGACAGTTTGACAAATTCACAACAACTTTGACAATTTGGCAAATTGTTGGTGAACGCCGAATTTGTAATAGTGCAAAATACTTCCTATAAATAGAGGGAGTTTTTCATTTGTTAAGCATCCCAAAATTGTTAAGCTTATAAGTTTATAAGCTTTTGAGAGTTCTGAGAGTGTGAGCAATTGAAGTGTATGTGTGAGAGTACTGGGTGTATTTAGGTTCTGGGAAAGTGAGATTTCTTTACTCAAATTTGTACTCAAATAATTGTTAATAATACAATTATTTTTCTCTTCCTCTCGTGGATGTAGGTTTAATTACCGAACCATGTAAATTTTGTGTTCATTATTTTTTTATAATTATTTGGTGCGCTTGATTCTGCATTCCGCACACAACAAGTGGTATCAGAGCCGACGGTTCGTACTTGGGGGGATACGAGTGCATTTATTCACGCGAAATTAACATCATAGAGACCGTTTTTCAAGTGGAAATAGTTCGTTGAGAAAATGGTAGAAGGTGAAACTTTCAGAATTGGGGAGAGATCTACCGAGACTATTTCAGGAGACACTTCAGGTGGGAGGCGAGATTTGTCAAATCGCTATTTAACACCTGTTATAGGAGGCTAGAAGATCGATGTTGAAAGGTTTGATGAAAAAATCAACTTCGGCATATGGAGGCGCGAAGTTATGGATGCCCTTATTCAAATCGATCTGGATGTTGTTCTGAAAAATAAAAGACACTTGTATGATGAAGAAATTTGGGATCATGAATGAAAAAGCATGTGGTTAGATCAGATCTTGTTTGACCAAGGAGGTGAAATACTTGGTGAAGGATGAGGAGTGTGCAATGACTTTGTGGCGTATATTGGAGGAGAAGTACTTGTTAAAAAGTCCTGAAAATCACCTTCATGCAATGAGCCAAGTATATGGCTTTTGAATGAAGCTTGGGGTGTCAATGCACGGTCATGTCTCAAGATTTGAAAAGTTACTTGCTGATTGAAGAAATCTTGATGAAAATATTAAGGATGAAGTCAAGGCTATGATTCTATTACACTCACTACCAGAGGAATATAGCCATTTTATGACTACTTTGATATATGGGAAGAGTATGATCGTCTTCAAAAATGTTTGCACAGCATTGACTAACTTGGAGATTCAGAATAATAATAAAAATTCTGAACGAGCATCGTCTGAAGCTTTGGTGAGTAGAGATTGGGCGATGGAGAAAAAGAAAAAGCATGGTGGAAAGAATTCTCGATCCAAATCAAGAAGCAGAAATATAGCTCGAGATGAGTGTGCCTTTTGTCATGAAAAAGGCCATTGGAGGAAAGATTGTCTGAAGGCTCAAAAGAGAGATGGGAAGAAACCAGCAGCAGCAAACATGGCACAGAAAGATGAAGACTATGATTATTCACTAAGTATTACTCCTGCAGCATACGTGGCTAGTTCGAGCAAGTGGATACTTGATACTAGAGCAACCTATCATTTGTGTCCTATTAAGGAATGGTTTACAGATTTTCGTAATCTAGAATCCAGTACAGTTGTGATGGGGAATGATCAACCTTGTCGTACAATGGGGATAGGAACAATTCGGCTCAAAATGTTTGATGGAATGGTCAGAGAACTTAAAGAGGTTAGATTTGTTCCAGCTTTAAAGAAAAATCTAATTTTTGTGGGTGCTTTGGAAGCTAAAGGCTACAAGGTTACCATTGAAAATGGCACAATGAAGTTTACACATGGGGCTATAATGATTCTGCAAAGAATTCGGCGTCACAATCTGTACTATTTGAAGGGAGGTACAACTAATGAAGCAAATGTTGTTGAGGCACACAGTGACACCACCAAGCTATGACATGTATGACTAGGACATGCTGGAGAGAAGTCTTTGCAAAATCTGATGAGGCATGGACTCTTAAAAGGTACCAAAACTTGTAAATTAAATTTCTATGAGCATTGTGTAGTAGGCAAGAAAACAAGGGTCAAGTTTGGTACAGCTAATCACGATGCTCGTGAGATCCTTGAATATGTTCATAGTAATGTATGAGGACCAACAAAAACTGCATCAATTGATGGAAGCCATTATTTTGTTACATTTGTTGATGATTTCTCTAGACGTGTGTGGGTGTACACCATGCGAGCAAATGATGAGGTTCTAGAGATTTTCGTGAAATGGAAGAAATTGGTGGAGATTAAAACTGGCAGAAAGATCAAAGTATTACGATATGATAATGGGGGTGAATATACTTCTGATCCATTCTTGCAAGTATGCCAGAACGAGGGTATTAAAAGACATTTCACGATAAGACATACTCCGCAACAAAACGGTGTGGCTGAGCATATGAATCGTACTTTACTGGAGAAGGTACGGTGTATGTTATCTAATGTTGGTTTAGGTAAAAAGTTTTGAGCTGAAGTTGTGAGCTACGCAAGTCACTTGATAAACCGGTTGCCTTCTGCTGCAATTGGAGGTAAAATTCCTATGGAAATGTGGTCTGAAAAGCATACACAAGACTATGATTCCCTTCGTATATTCGGGTGTCCAGCTTATTATCATGTCAAAGATGGTAAATTAGATCCTCGTGCTAGAAAAGCTATCTTTGTAGGATTCAAAGGTAGAGTAAAGGGCTTCAAGCTTTGGGATCTCGAAAATAAAAAGTTTGTGTGTAGTAGAGATGCCACGTTTGATGAAGTTTCAACGATAAAAGCTTCAAGTTCTCAGCAGGTGGAGAATAAGACCAAAGAGGTATTGCAATGGGTGAAGTTTGATGCAACTCCATATGTACCAGTTAGTTCTACATCAGAGAAGGGTTCAACTATGGAGGTGACACCTAAAGTTGAAGAATAAGTTGTTTCTTCTAATGTCCCATAAAATGAAGAAACAATTGATGATGTAGATAATGATAATTTTATAACAACAAGGAGGCCAAGAAGAGAGATAAAAAAACTCGGATGGCTTACTAAAGATATGGTTGTAGCCTATGCACTTCCAGTTATTGATGATGACATCCCCAACACTTTCAGTGAAGCATTACACAGCAGTGAAAGTGATCAATGAAAGTTAGCCATGGAAGAAGAGATGAAATCTCTCCATCAAAACCAGACTTGGGAACTTGTGGAGTTACCAAAGGGGAAAATGGCTATTGGCAATAAATTGGTCTACACCAAAAAACAAGGATCTCTAAATCAATCAACTCCTCGATACAAGATAATACTCGTTACAAAAGGTTTTGCTGAAAAGGAAGGTATTGACTACAATGAAGTTTTCTCTCCAGTTGTAAAACATACTTCCATTTGTATCCTACTTGCTTTAGTTGCAGAATATGAGTTAGAGTTGGCTCAATTGGATGTTAAGACGGCGTTCTTACATGGATATTTGGAGGAAGAAATCTATATGATTCAGCCTTATGGTTTCAGAGTTGCTGGAAAGGAGAATCATGTGTGTAGATTGATTAAATCTTTGTACAGACTGAAGCAATCACCAAGGCAGTGGTACAAAAGATTTGATCAATTTATAGAATGGCAGAAATTCACCAGAAGTGAACACGATCATTGTGTTTACTTCAGAAGACTACTAGATGGAGCTTTCATCTATTTGTTACTCTATGTCGACGATATGCTTATAATTTCGAAGAATAGAGATGAGATCGAAAGATTAAAAAAGTAGCTGGCTTTTGAGTTCGAGATGAAAGACTTGGGTGATGCACAGAGAATACTTGGGATGGAGATTCGTAGAGACAAGAAGAATTGAAGTGTATGGTTGACTCAAAAGTCTTATTTGAAGAATGTGCTAGAAAGATTCGGTATGGATGACAAAACTAAACCGGTATGTACACCTTTAGCTCCTCATTTCAAATTAAGTTCTTCTTCATGTCCTATATCTTAAAAGGAGTGCAATTACATGACTCGTGTTCTATATGCTAGTGTTGTAGGTAGTCTTATGTATGGTATGGTATGCACAAGGCCCGATATATCTCAAGCAGTGTGCATGGTTAGTAGATACATGCACAATCCGGGTAAAAATCAATGGCTTGCGGTAAAGTGGATTCTCCGATATCTGTATGGGACAGTTGATGTTGGGTTATTTTTCAAGAAGGATTGTGATCAATAATGTATTGGATATTGTGATTCTGATTTCGTTGAAGACCTTGACAAGCGAAGATCAACAACGGGCTACGTATTCACATTGGGTGGAGGACCGGTTAGCTGGAGGTCGATTCTACAATCGACAATTGCTTTGTCCACTACGGAACCAGAGTACATGGCAGCAACTGAAGCTATAAAAGAAGATATTTAGTTGAAAGGCTTGTTAGGTGATTTGGGAGTAATCCAAAAGAACATTACGGTCTTTTATGATAACCAAAGTGCGATATTCCTTGCGAAGAATCAAACATATCACGTTCAGACGAAGCACATAGATGTGAAATATCATTATGTGAGGGAGATTATCGAGGGTGGTGATGTGTTGTTAAAGATCAATACCAAGGATAACCCATCAGATATGTTGACAAAGGTGATTCTGGAGTTAAGTTCAACATTGTTGAAACTAATTCAAATCTTCGATTGTGTAAGTATGTCTTTGGGGAATTTGAAATACTGTTGGCTTGATCCCAAATTTTGGGTATGTAGGCAGTCACAAAGATGCAGCCACTTTGAGGATGATAATCCATTGGTAACTCGGGTCAGATTTAGACAAATCTTCGCCGAGGTGGAGAATTGTTGAAAAGTTGACAAATCTTGGTGACAAATTGGCCAAAGTTGGCACCGACCTTGGAAATTTGACACATGCATGTGGCTAAGCATGCAAAGCTTGAAAAGTTGGCACAAACCCTTAGAAATTTGGATAAAGCATGTGGTTGGAATCGTGGAAATTGGAGCCAAAGGAGTTAGCGAAGCATGTGACAGTTTGACAAATTCACAACAACTTTGACAGTTTGGTAAATTATTGGTGAACGCCGAATTTGTAATAGTGCAAAATACTTCCTATAAATAGAGGGAGTTTTTCATTTGTTAAGCATACCAAAATTGTTAAGCTTATAAGTTTATAAGCTTTTGAGAGTTCTGAGAGTATGAGCATTTGGAGTGTGTGTGTGAGAGTACTGGGTGTATTTGGGTTGTGGGAAAGTGAGATTTCTTTACTCAAATTTGTACTTAAATAATTGTTAATAATACGATAATTTCTCTTGCTCCCGTGGATGTAGGTTTAATTATCGAACCACGTAAATTTTGTATCCATTATTTTTCTATAATTATTTGGTGCGCTTGATTTCGCATTCCGCACACAACACTTGACTCTGCTTGAAAGTCTAAATTTGAGCTATAATCTTCACTCATGTGAATTTCCATCGTCTTTGTTGTCCACTCCTATTAAGATTGCAGATTTATCGAGCAATCATTTCCAAGGTATAATCCCACCAACCCTTTTTCAGCAAACGAGAAATTTGATCAGTTTCAATGTCAGCAACAATAGCTTCACTGGACTGATCCCTTCGTCAGCATGAATTGATTCTTTCTACTCTATTGAGGTCCTTTATTTCTCATAAGAATTTGGAAATTGCACCAGGCTGCAGGTTCTTCGAGCAGGTTACAGTAACCTGTCAGCTACATGACTTTTACAGGATTCCCTATGAAATTTACTCAGCTAAATCAATTGAAGACATATTCTAACTTGAAAGTAACGTCTCTGGACCCACCAGCAATGACATAGTTCACCTCACAAGACTCGAGCTTTACGCCAATCAATTAACGGGTTCAATCCCCAAAGATATTGGTAAGCTCACCAACTTGAAATATTTGCTCTTTCATTAAACAATCTTTATGGTTCTTTGCCTCCATCAATCATGAATTGCAGCAATCTCAACACTTTGAACTTACAAGTCAACCTGTTAGCAGGCAATCTTGAAGGACAACATTTGTCCATGAGGTTCCTAAAAACGTAACTTTTGCCCAATAAATTTAAAACAGATGGCGGAAGCTCTAGAAATTTCGGATAGACTTCATTCAAAAACGAAAATCAAGAGGAAAGATTGAAGTTAAATTATCTCACTTTTAGTTTCAAAAAAAACTTCGTGAGGTGGGACAAAATGACAGAAAACAGCAAGCTACGAACATTGTCCAGAAAATAGACCACTGCACGAACAACTTCTGTTTTGCCAAGATTTGAGATCTTTAAAGCACCCCAATTGTGATGCCTCTAGTCAGTCCACACTTAAAAATGCTCTAGGAGTTCATGGGATTTGGAATCACCAAATTTCGCTTAGAAATGAGAGAGATAATGAAGAAACATGAATGCTAGTTCATGATAATTCATTCCACCAAATAAAGCCACCATTATCTTTTCAATAATGGCACCAAACATTATCATGAGCTAAACCCACTCACTAAGCCAATCTTTATTGAAAGTGATCTTATCACTTCAATAATTTATTTAATCAAATTAATTTGAATAAATAAATAGCTAAATTAATTAATATTGTCTTTAATTAATTAAGCCCATTTTGATCAAATCAAATGGTTAATTATGGGATTCTTTTGTGACATGTTCTTATGTCTTTTCCTAATCTATATTAGGTCCAATAAAAGCCCAAAATTCTAAACCCAAATTGGCCTAGAAGTCTATAATCATTTATGAACTGTAACATGTCCAAAATGGTCATTTTACAAGCTCAATATTGTACATAATGTTTAATTGAGGATTTATGAAATTTATTTTGTTCCTTAAATTATTTATGGAATATCTAAATTTCTATCTTAAATCATATTCATCCTTAATGAATTATAATATAAATACCGATTTTCTAGTAACTCATTTTTCATTTCTATTAGGTGCGTGACCTTTTAGATTCTTTATTATAAGGTAGTAGAACTATTTTAATGATAACTCTTTATTCATTAAATGATGCTAAACTCTCTAGTCATCAATTAGAACTTTTCTAATGACCTTAAGATACATTGGTAATACACTTTACCAATAATGATCTTAAGGTTTCTACAAGTCATGAGTGATACCTAGTAATATTTCACAACCACCCAAATAACAAGAATTGTTGGATCTATAGAACCTATTTCATTGTATCTTTATGTCTTGATCTCTTCATCATCCATGTCCAGAGAAAAGCACGGCTTATGGTTTAGTGTGTTAAGCATTTATACTTTATCTCAAAATAAATCTAAATGAACTTGGCATGAAAATAAAATTTGAACTCCTTCAAACATATTTCACCTTGGCCAAGGATTTCTCATGCCAATTCATATTATCTCACAGGGACATCCTTTTTGTATATTACAAAGTGATGAAGTTCATATTAGTCATACACTTGTCTCCATACATAGCGAACCATGACAGCTATTGCTAGATCTCTTTCTTGATTAGGAATCAATCATTATACTTTCACATATCAAAGATGTATATGTACAAGACATTTGTGATGCCTTAGGTCTTAAGACCATTACTAGACACAGTATCTATCACAATGTATAATAAGCCATTAACACTAGGGGTGGGCAAAATCGGGTTCGGATCAACCCAATCGGGTTTCGGGTTGATCAGGTTGGATGAAAATTCATCCGAACTTAACCCAAATTTATAACCCGACCCGATCCGATCCGAATTTATAAATTTGGGTTAAGTTCGGATTGGATCGGATGTGGGTTGGATGCGGTTCGAGTTAGATTTGAATCAATTTAGGCCTATTCGGGTCGGGTACAATTCGAAAATACATAATTACCTATTATTAACAACCACCAAATACCAATTAAACATTAATCTTTCACACATTATATATAATATACATCCATAGCATCACTGTCAAAGGCTCAAAGCTTCCAAAACCCAAAGTCAACAGCCAAAATTCAGGTCGCAGCTTACCGGGTTCGAATGGGTGTTTCCGAGTTTGAATAGACCTTGAATCAGATTGGGTGATGGTGGAGGATTAGAGACATGGAGGTGGCGCAACAAATTCGGTACTTCGTAGCAGTAGATCAGTAGATCAGGTACTTCGTAGTAGGAGATCGGCTTCGGTTAGCGTCGAATCTTGCGTATGGCGTTGGATCTCGGCTTTGGTTGGCGTCAGCTTCGGTTGTGTGTGTGTTTGTGTTTCGTTTATTTGGAGGAGGCTGGGGGTTGGCTGTCGGTAGTGGGATGCGAGCAAGGGAGGCTGTGGGTGGTGGGTGAGTGGCCATGTACGTGGGTTGGCTGTCGGCAGTGGGCTGTTGCTGCTGTCGTGCTGCTTGTGCTGTTGTTAATGTGTTATTTGTGTGTGTGTAATCGTTTGTGTGTGTGTGCCCGATTTGTGTTTGACTTGTGTTTATGTGTATTGCGTATGTAATTATGTATTGTGATTTGTGAAATGTGAATATGTTGTTTGTGTGTGGCGTGTGTTTAGATTTAGGTTTTTTTTTTAAAGCAACCCGATCGGGTTTCACCATTTTCATCCGATCGGGTTTCCTTTATAACCCGATCCGATCCGAACCCGAAATTTTTAGGATCGGGTCGGGTCGGATCGGGTATTTTGCCCACTCCTAATTAACACTCAAAACCATATGACTTATTATATTTGGTCAAGTTCAGTAAACTCGTTCTCTCAACAAGTGCCTATGTGTTTGACTTGATATCTCATGTCAATGATATGAAGCTCACCATCCATTTTAGTATCACATACCATAAGGAGTCACAACACATACTAGTGTTTATAGAAATTTATAATGTCCAATCATAAATCCACCACTAGAAACTATTTTAAAAGTATGGTACAAAGGATACATGTTTCATATTCTCGACAAACTCGAGAATGTGTTCCTTAACTATTTTACTTCTTGAACTATATTTATTAAATTAATTTATGAATGTTGATAACTTTGCCATTTATAAATATCAAAATGCTATTCAAATACAATAATTCCCTAAAAGCAAATACCATTCGATTGGCCTTTAGGGCATATTACTAACAAATCTTTCAGCCTTTAGTTTCTCTATGCTTCCCCAGCTGGGTACAGTTGACCTTGGCAACAATATGTTTTCTTGTGGCTTCCCATCTACACTTCATGCAGGTTATTGACCGCAGTCAGGCTGGCCAGTAACCAGCTGCGAGGAGAAATTTCACCCAAAATTGTTAAGATGAAATCTCTGTCTTTCCTCTCGCTTTCTGATAACCATTTAACCAACATTACTAGTGCAATCAGGAATCTGTTGGGTTGCAAGAACCTCAGTGTTCTTATCCTGTCTAAGAACTTCACAAATGAGGCAATCCCAAATGACGATCACATAAACTTTCAGATGGACTTCAAGGTTCTGGCTTTAGGTGGTTGCAAACTTACCGGTCAAATTCCACTAAATCAAATCACAGGATCAATTCCAGGGTGGTTAGGGAACTTGCCAAGATTATTCAACGTATATTTGTCTAATAATCTCCACTCAGGACAATTTCCCAAGGAACTTTGCAGATTACAGGCACTGGCATCAAACCATGTGAACTGGAGCTATCTATAGTTGCCTCTCTCTGGAATTCTTAACACTGCTACTAGTCAACAGTATAATAATCTCTTGAACTTTCCACCAGCAATATTCCTCAGAAATAACAGCCTCACTGGAACTATTCCTATTGAGATTGGTAGACTAAAGTTTGTTCATGTGCTTGATTTTAAATGCAACTACTCATGCAGGTACCTAACTGCAGTTAGACTGGCTTATAACCAGCCACAAGGACAAATTTCACCTGAAATTGTTATGATGACACCTCTTTCCTTCCTTGCTCTTTCTGGTAACAATTTATCCTACATGACTGGTGCAATAAGGATTCTGACGGGTTGCAAGAATCTTATTGTTCTTATCCTCTCTAGCAACTTCATGAACGAGGCAATGCCAAATTATGATCTCAAGAAAATTTCAGATGTATTACAGAATCTCCAGGCTCCGGATTGTGGTGGTTGCGAGCTTATTGGTCCTTTCCCCCTCTGGCTTTGTAACCTCAGGAAGCTTCAGGTCTTGGGCTTATCAGGAAATCAAATCACAGGTTCAATTCCAAGGTGTGGTTCGGGAAATTACCGAGCCTATTCTATATCGACTTGTCATGTAACAATGTTTCTGGAGTATTTTCCCAAAGAACTTGGCAGACTGCAGGCACTTCAATCACATGAGGACCAATTGAATAGTAGATATATGGAGTTGCCTCTCTATATCCTACTGACATGTTAATTAAGAGATGTAATAATCTTGTCGAAAAAGCTCAGGGCACCGTTCCCTTAGCAAATATTACCATGATATAGTAAACATTAGTATTGTATTTATTTATTTATTAATTTTTTTTAAATTTTCCTTTAGAGCTTTCACTTAATAGAAGTTTTTTTTCCTAAGAAGGAAAATAAATAAACTTAAGTTTCAAAGAAAGGAAAAAGAAAAGGCTACAACAATGTTAAGGATGAATCCTCACCAAACATATTTTAATGATCTCCATGATGGAATCAAATCTTATAGTTTCCATGATTATCATCAACAAATCTCAATGATTATAGTCTTCATAAATATCAGCTTTGACTTATTAATTTCCGGATTGTATATTGATTATTATTACGTAAATTGCTCCTAAAATATAACTTATTTATAGTCAAATTTTCCATTTTTAATTTACTTCACTTCTGTATATAATGATAAAACATCATTGAATGAAATTGAAGCTTTTCATTATTCTTTTATCTTTTACAAACAAAATCAATTCTTCATGAATAGTAGAGACTAATATGATTAAAGTTCTTTCCAGTGGTGGAAAAAATATTCAAACCCCTTATATTTTGATTAATTTTATATATGGATAGAATTTCTATTTGATTTTCATATGTCTACCCTTATGTTTTATCAATTTCATATAACAATTGAGCTTTTATTTATTTTCAAATATATCCCTAAATCAATTATATTATTTTTCCAATTGAAATTGGTGACTTATTTTATAAAATGATTCAATTATAGATTTATTGAATAGATTGAAAAAATTATGGGTCTAAAATGTTATTACTACTTTAATCTATTTTAAAAAAATTCTAATTGAAAAACAAGTATGTAAATATAATATAACATCGTCACCAATATTAAAAGTACTTGAAAAAAATATATACTTTTGATATTTTATTTATTAGTTACGTTAACTAAGAGGACAAGTTAAAAAATAAAATTTGAATATTTTGAGTATTTTTTTTAGAAAAATCATCAACATCTAGTTTTTCAAAGAGAGTTAGGGTGCTTAGCAAAGAAATAACGGCACCCAAATACCTTTTTGTTAGGTTGAATTTTGTTTATTATTTAAAACTTTGACTAATAATCTTTTATAATTTAAAGATGAATAAATTTTAATTGTTTAATTTATTTAAGCCTTGTAATTAAGTACTTTTCAAAGTTCTACTTGCAATTTTTAATTGATTGTAATTACATGTGTTGATTTATTTTAGCTTGAAATTCTTAATCGATTTATTAATTCTTATATAATTACATGTTATTATAGGTTGCAATGTTAGATTCGGTAATTGAAAAATAGTATTTTTATATTTGAATTGTCTTTGTTTTCTTTTGTTTTTCTATAATTATTTTTATTTAGCTTACCTATTTATAGAATTTTTCGTGTCTCCCTTATTTGATGTACTTTTTTCTACTTATGAATGTTTATGCTCACTTCATAATATAAAATTTTTAGCTTAACCCGGCGTAATATGAAGTCCTAGGTCTACCCCTAGTTCTTTCGGTATTAATTAAGGAAGATGGCTGCAGGCTAAAGTCGTCACTAGAAAAAGAGCTAAAGAAATAATTATAATTAGGTAGCATTTATTTTTTATATGAAATGTGAATAGTTTTGAAATTTTCTTAAGTTAAAATGACTCTGAATACAAATGTCTGAATGATAATTTTTTTTTAATATCTGAATATAAGTAACATCTTGTTTGTTTTTATAAATAAAAAATTTAAAATATGATTATTTGATATTTATGTCCTTATAAATTAAAAAAATAAGTTTTATAGTTTAGGAAATAAATATATTTAATAGAGATGCTTTTTATTATAATTTTTGAATTATAATATTTACTTCTCATTCAAATATTTTTTCATTCAGATAAAAGTTACAATATTTTATTTTTTCTATTCAGATATAAATGTCTAAAGATTAGCCATAAGTTATAAAAAATAATTTTAGAAAAATTTTGAAATTAATAAAATTTCAAAATTTAGATATTTAATAAGCAAGTCCTTAGTCTTTTTTTTTTAAATTCTAAATTCAAATGAAACCAACTGAAGATGAATGGCTCTAGGAATGGCAGAAATCCTCATATGATGGGATCCTAGGGATTTTTTCCATTCAATTAAGGTACGAGAATGATTTTATACCCAATTTCTTATTTAAAGAAGGGACGAGAATGAAGTAAAATCATCATCCCCTTCGCATTTCCCCATTTGATTTTTAATTTATTTTTTTAGAATTATTAGTAAATAAATAATAAAATTTAAATTGTAAAATATTAAATATTAGTGTAAATAACAAATATCAAAATATTTATTTAAATAATATAAATATTAATTAATGTAAAAACTTTAAAGTAATTTAGACTTAACTATAACCCAAAACGCATAATCTCATAAGCCCACAATCCATAAGCAGGAGGAGCAAAAGACTCAAAAGGTAAATGTTTTTATTAAAAATATTAATTTAGGTATTTAAATTTATTTCATTATTGATATAAAAGTATTTTTTTTTGTTTTTGTTATAGAATTATGAAATTGACAAAGATAATTATTTTGATAATTTATATTTTGTAGTGTGATTTTTGTAATGGATTAATACTAATATAAGATATCAGTTATTTACAAATCAAAGATTCTTGAGATCTCTTGTTATTATTCGAGGATTACCCTCCCCTCAAGGAATTTGGGCAGAGATGAGGAGGGGATAGAGATATATGTAAAATATTAGGGATAGATATAGAGATATCAGTCTTTCCCCTCCTCTCCCCCATTACCATCCTTCAATGACTCACAGATATAAAAAGTCATATATATATATATATAGAGAGAGAGAGAGAGTAATTTTCTAACTACTACAAGTATCTCTAAATGTAAATATTTTAAAAAAAAATCATATTCCAATTTAGTCATCACAATGTCAATAATGCCGGCAGGGTTCTGAAAATACGCGTGCACACTGCAGTTGGTGGCTATGTTATTTCACATTTTCTTCTCATCTGTTGTAAGAGAGCGAAACAGGAAAACAATGATGAACTTGGTAATTTTAGACCATGTATTATTACTACTACTACTACCACTATTATTATTATTCCTATCCTGCTTTGCTTCTCCTCATCAAGGCAGCAATCTCCAAGAGCAAGACTCTCTCTTGTCTTCAAGAAAAATTCAATGTAATAAATTCATATCCTTCCTTGAATATTTGTCTTCTTCTGTTGAGTGCTGCTTGTGAGAAGGAGTCTTTTGTGACAAAGATGGTCGTGTTGCCCAATAGAGGCCTTAGTGGCATCATTTCTCCCTCTATTGGCAACCTCATACATCTATATCACCTCAAATTGTCACACATTAATGTGAAGTTTAACTTGTTTTTTACCCTCAAAAGTCTTGGTCTCCCCAAATGTTTCTTTCATTTACTTTCAACAAGTTTGAATAGTCAGCTGCGGTGGGTAGGGATTTATTTTGTCATTTTCAGTTTTGGCCCAGAAACCTCAGCATATCTAGTTCTCTCTTTATATCTGATTAATTAAGGAAGAAAAGAAATGTGCTGCTTCACACAGCAACGAAAAACAATGCCTAAACTAAAACTCCTACACATAATAATAATTATTTTGTCTTGCTTTTCCTCTTTTTGCCAAGCGTGCAACCAAATAGATCAAGACTCTCTTCTGTCTCTCGGCTTCAACATATCTTCTCCTGGATTGAACTGGTCATCTTCCACTGATTGCTGCTTGTGGGAAGGCATCAAATGTGATGCCAATGGTCGAGTCAGTCATCTTTGGCTACCCTGGAAAGGCCTTACCGGCACCATCTCCCTTTCTATCGGGAATCTCACACATCTATCTCACCTCAATCTTTCACACAATCGTCTTTCTGGTGAATTTCCATCATCTTTGTCCTCCAATTACATTAAGATCATAGATTTGTCCAGCAACCACTTCCAGGGAAAAATCCCATCAACCATTTTTCGTCTAACTCAGAATTTGATCACATTTAATGTCAGCAACAATAGTTTCACAGGCCTTATCTCTTGGTCAGCCGGGGTTGACTCTTTCTGCTCCATCAGGCACCTGGATTTGTCCAACAATTGCTTCACTGGCCCGGTTCCTCTGGGACTAGGAAGTTGCTCGAGATTAAAGACTTTTCGAGCAGGTTTCAATTATCTCACAGGATCACTTCCTGATGACATTTACACTGCTACATCTCTTGAACAGCTCTCCTTATCTTTTAATCATATCTCCGGATCCATCAAAAATGGCATCGTCAATCTCACAAGCCTCAAGTTTCTTGAGCTTTACTCCAACAGTTTGACCGGGCTGATCCCCCGAGATATTGGCAAGCTCACCAACTTGGAAAGTTTGGTACTTCATAACAACTCTCTGTCTGGTTCTCTGCCTTCGTCTTTGAAAAATTGTATTAATCTCACCATATTGAACTTACAGAGCAATTTCTTTGAAGGAGATATTTCGGTTTTTAACTTCTCAACACTTCTGAAGCCTTGGTAGCAATCTGTTCACCGGTAGCTTGCCAATAACTCTTAATTCGTGCAAGTCACTGACTGCAGTTAACTTGGCAAGAAACCAGCTAGAGGGACAAATCTCACCAGGCATAGTTGCACTGAAATCTTTGTCTTTCCTCTCACTTTCTAACAACTCTTTAACCAATATTACTGGTGCAATCAGAATTTTGATGGGCTGCAAGAATCTCAAAGTTCTCATCATCCCTTTGAATTTTATGGATGAAACAATGCCAGAGAATGACCACCTAACATCAGCAAATGGATTCAAAAATCTTCAGGTTCTGGGTTTAGCTGAATGCAAACTCAAAGGTCAAGTTCCATCCTGGATAGGTAAGCTCAAGAAGCTTCAGGTCTTGGACCTGTCTTTTAATCAACTCACCGGTTCAGTTCCACGGTTTTTAGGAAATATGTCTAGCTTATTCCACATAGACTTTTCTAATAACCTCATATCAGGAGAATTTCCTAAGGAATTTTGTAGGTTGCCGGCACTGACTCCAGAACAGGACAAGAACAAAGCGAATGAAAGTTATCTAGAGTTCTCTCTCTTCAAGGGAAGCAACAATTTTATTGGAGAATACAAAAAAATCTTCAACTTTCCACGAGCAATATACCTGAAAAACAACAGCCTCAGCGGCAGTATCCCTGTTGAGATTGGTCAGTTAAAGTTGCTTCATATGCTTGACCTCAGTCACAACAACTTTTCTGGCAACATTCCAGATCAAATTTCTCAACTTACCAACTTAGAGAGAATGGATCTCTCTAAAAATCATCTATCTGGTGAAATTCCTGTCTCCCTTAAACGTCTCCATTTCTTGTCTGCCTTCAATGTTGCGGAGAACAATCTTCGAGGATCAATACCTTCAGGAGGTCAGTTTGATACTTTTCCAAGCTCCAGCTTTCGAGGAAATCCAGACCTGTGTGGTGCCATTGTTCAGCGCTCATGTTCTGTTCAACCAAGACCTATTGTTCTTCCTGATTCCAGTGAAGAACTTGGTTATGGACTCATTGCTGAACTTGGTTATGGACTCATTGCTGGAGCCATTTTTGGATTCATTATCGGGTGCACGACTGGGATACTGCTTCCCCTTCAAAGGCTAAAATTTCTGCAGCAATTAAGGTACCTTGTACGCCACTGAGAGAGCAACTACAAAAAATATAGCAAACCCAATATTGAATTGAGAAAGACATGATAGCTTCTGTCAAATGTCTTTAGCGTTGATAGGGAATTGATAAGATTAGAGGGGAACAATCTTTTGTTTCCAGTTTCTGGGATGTATGAACAGACCTAAGATATTATGGGATGGCCGTTTAAATTTGTAGAAATTTTCTCTCTTTGTGTTATGAGCTAAGCAAGTTAGCGAAATCATGCAGAGATCATAGCAATTCCCATTTGCTATTAGTACTAAAGGGTTTTTGTAACAGAGATAAGTTCAAGCAGGCTGCTCAGTATGGAAGAAACAAAAGCAACCAAGATCTTTACACTTCAAATCTCTTGAAAACTCTTTCGTTTTAACAAAGAAACGTGACCTTCGATTTTAAGTCACAAAGAAATTGGACTATCCAGCATTTTTGGTATGGGGACAACTAAATCATTCTTTGCTTGTTTCCTGCGTCCATAATGAGAAGATATACCATTTGATTGCAATCTCACAACCATTGATTTGAATTCTAAACTCGTCAATTTCTGATGACAGCAGCAAAGGTTTTACAGGCCCGACCTTTTCTCTATCTGAATGAATTCTTCCCATTCTCAATAAGACACTGTGACAGTAAAGCGAATCTCCTTACCTCCACTCTCCAGAACTACCAGCAGTGCCATTGTCCATCTCACCAACCTCAGAATTCAAGACCTCTTTCCAACAAACTGATTGGGTTAATTCCAGGTTCATTGCAACAATACAACTTGGTTCTCCGTCTCCAGTAATTCCAGCTTAGCAGACTCAACTCCGACAACAACTTTACTGGCAGCTTCTGCCCCTGCAAGTGTTTCACTAGTTGCTCTAATATAAGTTTGTAACTGCTATGTATCGCTTCATGTTCAAAGAACAACAGCTAAAGTATTTGGTGAGAACCCTCTTGTAATTGGCAGCTAACAGGACCAATTATCCACCTACTTATACTTGATGGTTAGCGATTCAAAAGCAAGTAAAGAATTTAATAGAGGATTAAAACAAAGCACAAGAACAAGTATTTGGTTCAGCCACTTGGGCATACATTCACGGGCTAAAATGGCTAGTGTTTTTTATTCAAGCTTTCGAGAACATAGCATAAGAATCACAAAGTTACAAGGACAAGAATGAAACAAATGGCTCTCAAATTAGTTAAGGTCTTCATGAGAAGGACCCAAGTTTGTGCTACAATTATCACCCCGGCCACAGCAATTTCCCGGTGGAAAAAAGTAATTGACTTTAATCAATCAAACTAGCTATCACTGCCACATAAGCAGTCCCCTAACAACCTTGACACATCAGCATTCTCCCTAAGGAACTCAACTAAATTTTTCTAACCAATTTTCAATGAAGAACTTGTGGAAAAATAACATTACTTGTCAGTTGATAGAAAATAATTAGTCGTCAAACTTTCAAAGTATACATCTCCATATATTCAAATCTACAAATGAGGGATGACATAATCCTATTTTTCTGTTTTTTTAATATTTTTGGCGATTTCTCACTTCTCCACAAGAAAACTTGAAATCTGAGTGACTTCTGATCCTGGGACCTCAAAAAGTAAAACAAAAAATGGCATTACAGAGTATGATATTAGCATAAGAAATGAAACAATTGCAGCTGCAGCTACACCTGTCGAAGGAAAAGCTTATGAGAATCAAGTATGAGCATGATTTCAAGCTTTTGCACAAAATGTGTATGCTTAAGAGTTTCTATGCAAAAAATATAAGTCAAAAAAGGAAAAGAGAAAGAAAATCAATTCAATATGATATAAGACCAAGAAAAAAGATCCATCTGAAAAAAAAAAAAAATTATTGGATTGCAGAAGACCAATTCAACAGTCAAGTCTTCTACATATAAATTGCTGATACCTAAACCCATATATGATAATCAATCCATTCCTGAATGAGAAAAAATTCAAAATACAACCCACTATTTTATTCAGTAGCAAGGCATCATCAAGTTCCAAAAATAACTATTTTAACTCTCAAGTTCATTTGAACCCTTTCTGAGAAAATAAGAGAAAAATATACACTATTTCCTAAGTTTTAAATTCTCAACAAACAATTTAAAAATGAATATAGTACCTGCGGCTGGTGGACAAATCATCAGTTGTCATACGGAAAAGTCTATCCTCAGAAAGTAAATGTTAATGAAGATTCAAATCTTTAATTTTCTCAGATGACTTCAGGATGTTATTGTCTCTATCACTAGTCATGGAGGTTTTAATATTCTAATGCAACCTGCTATGAACAAGTTAGTCCAAGTGATGCAAGCTCTATATATTTTGTCCCTTCAATTCTTTCTGATATATGACAGCATAAAAATCGGCTGCCAAACACATATAATTAAAAAAAATTTGCCTACCTTAGTCTTGCACTTAGTCTTGCAGCTTTTAATACTATTTCTGTCCTGCTTTGCCTCTCTTTGCCAAGCCTGCAACCCAATAGATCAATACTCTCTTCTGTCTCTTCACCTCAACTTATCTTCTCCTCCATGGAACTGGTCTTCTTCCACCGACTATTGCCTGTGGGAAGGCATCAAATTTGAGGCCAGTGGTTGTGTCAGTCATTTGTGGCTACCCTTCAAAGGCTTTAGCGGTACCATCTCCCCTCTATTGGCAACCTCACACATATATCCCATCTCAACTTCTCACACAATCACGTCCATGGTCCTCTTCCCATCAATTGCTTTCACTTCTTAACTCTGCTTGAAATAATTGATTTGAGTTATAACTCTCTTTCTGGTGAGCTCACTGGCCTTATCCCTTCCTTGGCTTGGAATCATTCATTCTGCTCCATGAGGCTTCTAGACTTCTCCTACAATGATTTTAGTAGCCAGGTTCCTCCTAGACTTGGAAATTGCTCTAGGCTGAAGTCTTTTCAAGCAGGTTATAGTAATCTTTTGAGATCACTTCCTGATGACATTTATGCTGCTGCATCACTTGAAGAGCCGTCCTTACATTTTAACAAGCTCTCTGGATTTATCAGTAATGACATCATTAACCTCACAAGCCTCCTCGTTCTTGAGCTTTACTCTAAAGAATTGATTGGTTCTATTCCCAGAGATATTGGCAAGCTCACCAACTTGAAATATTTGCTTCTTTATAGAAACAATCTGTCTGGTTCCTTGCCCTCATCTATGATGAATTGCACCAATCTCAAAACATTGAATTTAATGGGCAACCTCTTTGCAGGCAATCTTTCAGCCTATAATTTTTCTGTGCTTTCCCAGCTGGAAACAATTGACCTCTATATCAATATGTTCACTGGTAGCTTTCTATTGACCCTTACTTCATGCAGGTTGCTGACTGCCCTTAGGCTGGCTTGTAACCAGCTAGAAGGACAAATTCCACCCGAAATAATTAAGCTGAAATCTCTGTCTTTCCTCTAACTTGCTGAAAACAAATTAACCAATATCTCTGCTGCAATCAGGATTCTAATGGGTTGCAAGAACCTTAATGTTCTTTTCCTCACCATGAACTTCATGAATGAGGCAACACCAAATTATGATCAAAACAAAATTTCAGATGGATTTCAGAATCTCAGGGCTGTAAGTTTAGCCGGTTGCCAACTCACTGGTCAAGTCCCTCTTTGGCTTAGTAAGCTCACAAAGCTTGAAGTTTTGCTCTTATCAGGAAATCAAATCACAGGATCAATTCCAGGGTGGTTTGGAAACTTGCCGAGCCTATTCTATTTCGCCTTGTCCCAAAACAATATTTCAGGAGAATTTCCAAAGGAACTCAGCAGATTGCAGCCACTTGTAATAGAACAGAACAAATTTAACAGGAACAAACCAGATTTGCCTTTCTTTCTCTTTCCCAATCAAAATTCTACAAGTCATCAGTATAATAGAATTTTCGGCCTGCGACCAACAATATTCCTGGCAAATAACAGCCTCAGTGGAAGGATCCCAGCAGAGACAGGTCAGTTAAAGTTTCTTAATGTGCTTGACCTCGGCAATAACAACTTCGCCGGCAGCATTCCAAATCAAATTTCTCAACTGACTATCCTAGAAAGATTGGATCTATCTAAAAATCATCTATCTGGTGAAATCCCTGCTTCACTCAGTAGTCTCCATTTCTTGTCATTCTTCAGCACTGCAGAAAATAATTTGCAAGGACCTATACCTTCTGGAGGTCAACTTCATACTTTTCCTCCCTCCAGTTTTGAAGGTAATCCAGAATTTTGCAGTGATATTGCAAATCGGTCGTCCACTACTCAACCAAGAACTACTACAAATATTGGTTTACCAAGTAAATCCTCAAATAATATGGATCTTCGTAATGGCCTCATCGCTGGAACTGTTTTCGGTTTTATTATTGGATCTGTAACTGGGATAGTTTATCCTCTTCCTAAGTTAAAGCTGTTGCAGCTTATGCTAAATGAGGGCTGATCCACCATGTGACATCGCACTTATTATGGTACACGATGTCGCACTTGAGAAGCCATGACTGGAGGACCGCCCCATCATGGCTTGTCACGTGTGACATTGCGCATGTTAAATAGTGCGCTAGATCAAAATCCTATGCTAGATACATTGAGAGGAAGGCACAAAAAAAGATGTAACAATCCTAATGAAAATTAGGAAAAACGTGCTTGAGGCCTTGAAAAGTTATCAACCATATATAGAACTCGCAATTAATCATAAATCAGATCATGTTGCCAAGAAAATAAATATCTCGTGTTTCAAAATGTAAATGCTGTAACATTATTTCAGTAACTTGACATACAGAAAAATCTTAGATACTCGCCCAGTGTATTACACCCTCTCTGCCATATTCTTGGCATGTGTACTCAATGTTTATAGGTTGCACTTTTGGAGCTAATGTCCTATTCAACAACCAATGACCACAACAATAAATTTCTAGCAGAGACCTATCTTGTTGCACGGTATCACTTCTGCAATTTGTTGAAAAATCTCTCTCTAGTTATTATAAACTTGTTGAGATCATAGCAAATCCAGTTTGCTTTCAGTACCAAAGTTCATGGGTTTCTTAACTCTTAACCCATCACACAATAGAAAAACAAATTTAACCATTCTACGCCAGTACAGCTGAAGAAGAAACAAAAGCAAATCAAGATCTTTACACTTCAATGCATCCACATTTCAAATCTTCACAAATTGATCTTTAATGATTTTCTTTCGCTCCGGACAAATTCTATGTTTGTCAAAGAAAAAGTAAACCTTCAGTTTAAGGTCCAGTTGATAGCAACAATATATTGACAGGCCCTGCCTTTCTTCTATCTGGATGAATTCTTATAAATCTCAAGCTACGCAGAGTTGCCTCCCCTAATTTGAGACTAATGCTACTAATCAACAACAAATTAAACTCTTAACCTACCACCAGCAATATTCCCCTTGAACAACCACCTTAATGATATTGTCCCAATTGAAATTGGTTAAATAGAGTTCTTTCATTTGCTTAAGCTCAGCCATAACTTCTCTGGCAAAGTTCTAAATCTAAAGTCTCAAAACCTCTAAATTAGAGAGATTGTATTTCTTTGGAAACCATGTATCCAGTGAAATCTTTGTGTCAATTGTCATACAGTAGTCTCAATTGTAAATTTTCTGATAATAATTTTGAAATATTAACACTTTAGGAGATCAGTTCATACCTTTCTGAGCATCAAATTTTTAAGGAATACAGTGCTCTTGCATGGTAAATCAACAATTTCCTTTACTGTTGTTCCTAGTAATAATTATTCGTACAGAGTTTGAATGACTGGATACTGTAACTCATTTGTGAGCTAACAATTCTGTAGCATAATAGCAATTTATGTTTCTCAACAACCAAAATAAGAGGATCAAATTGACTTTCAGGTTTTTATGTTTCATCTCCCAATGAAATGGATGCTGGTGAGAAAGTAGAAGATATATCGTCTCAAGATAGAAACAAGAAAAACCAGTCAACTTCAATGGGTTAGCTTAGACTAAAGTTGCACAAAGTGGACAAAAATGACCAACAAGTCAACAACAAATGACAGAAGCTGCAGGACTAGATCTTTCTGCAAGTAAGTATAGGCCTCACATAATGCGTGAACATGGGTCTAGAGGTAATAACCATATAGTAACTTGCAAGTCAAGGAAGCTAGTAGGAGATTCTAGCATGTCGAGAGAAAAAATTAGCCATTGATGAAGTGTGCATATAGCTCACTAGTAACTAACAGCTGACTTAATTCAATTTAGGACAATATTAAACTGGTTTCCCAAATATTTTTGCTACATTACTTTTACTACCGTACGCAAGCATCTTTTTATAAAATATGCAATAAAATTAAAGAAGAAATATATTGCTTCGGCAAAGTGGAAAAGAAGCCTGATGAAAAGTTTTCATCTACTCTGGAAGTACTCTTTGACAGCCATGCCACGTGACTATCATGATCAAAATATAATAGGGTGTGGTCCTTCATTATGACTTTCAATTTCTAAGAATTTTACAGGCTAGTGAGCATTGGTAGGAAAAAGAAAATAGTAACTAAAATTTGAATCCTTTAACAATTGATCTCAAGAAACCTCAAACTCGAATAATGACAAGCATTGCCAGGATCTATATTACAACCATAAATTTTCTATGATTTTGCTACTGTAAAATAACTAATTCCGATTATGAGACTGAAAATATCAGGAACAAAATGTTTCAAACCTTCGATGTAGTGACACCCCACTGGAGCCCATTACTCTCTCCAAT
>NW_006262201.1:9134287-9136872 GCF_000493195.1 Citrus x clementina
CAGTTTTACTGACAAGATGGGAGAAAAGAAAAAAATTTTCACAAACTCTTCTCTTGCCCCATCTTATCAAAAGCAAAACTGAGTTTACGATTTCCTCTTGTGTACTTCACTTGCATCAATGAGTCTTCAATCCACCCCTAATTTTTGTTACAGTCCGTAGCATTAAAACTTCATACAACAAAGTTAAATCTGTCATACATGGTTTGGTCTACACTCAGAACTCTTAAAATGATGTCTGTGGCAATTCTCTACATATACCAAGCCAATACCAAGCAGAATGCAGCTTCTTCATTCAAGAACCTCGAACAATCCATTTTCTGAACAAGCACTGAATCAACTCTAGGTCTTCTGTAGACCGTGAATAGGGGTTATGATTTAACATCCATTTAGGCACTATACCAGTTCTAAAAAATTATGATCTTTCATCATTACCTTAGCATGTCTCCAGTATGCAATTGCAGCCCACTCAATGCAGGTGAGATGCCAAAAGTGCTATCATCACCATAGAATGAAGGATGCCCAAGAGGCATTGGCCGATCAGGAAGTGGTGGAACTTCGATGTCCCCCTCCAACATTTTCAGAGCATCTGAAATGGTAGGCCTCAAAGCCACCATAACATGAGCACACAAAATCCCAACCAAGACAAATCTCTCCATTATTGCCTTAGGATTCAAACTCAAAAAATCATCCTCTTTCAACAAAGACGGATCCAAAGCCTGCCATACTTTTCCAGCTTTCACTAATGACCAAACCCAATCCGTTATCAAGCATGCACGTGGAGATCCTGATGTTGACAAATCAAGAGCCTTTCTTCCACACATTATCTCCAAAATAACCACCCCAAAGCTATAAACATCACTCTTCTCAGTCAATTGCCCATAAAGAGCATATTCAGGTGCCAAGTACCCATGAGTTCCTGCCACTCTTGTAGTAAGATGAGACTGCCCTTCCCTGCTTTGTTTTGCAAGACCAAAATCTGCTACTCTTGCTCTCATGTCTGCATCTAACAGGATATTCGTGGCCTTAATATCTCTATGATAAATTGCAGGTTTCACTCCATAGTGCAAATAAGCTAACCCCTTTGCCACATCTAATATTATATTCTTCCTTTGAGGCCAAGTCAATGGCCTCTTAGCAACTCCACTTCCATCATTGAAAGAAGGGAATAAATGGTCATCAACATTTCCATTGGGCATGTAATCATAAACAAGATATCTCTCGCTCCCTCTCTCATTATCCCCGTCAACCACACAGCATCCTCTAAGAGGCACAAGATTCCTATGCTTCAAATTGCTAATAATCTCAACCTCATTACAGAACTCTGCATCACCTTGAAAATCAGACTCAATTACCTTTTTAACAGCTACCGTTGTCCCATCTTGTAGAATCCCCTTGTAAACAAGACCAAAGCCACCTCTCCCAATAAAATTCTTTTGCGAGAATTTATCAGTTGCTCTCTCAAGATCCTGAATCTTGAACCAAATTGAACCAGTATTAGGCCTCAATTTCGGCCTAGAACTTGGTCCCTCTAAACTAGAAGAGGAATCTAAACCCGAACCATAAAATCTCTTCCTCAACTTTTTATCCCACCAAAAATACAAACCCAACAAAGCAAACATGACAAAAATTGCCACCCCAGCTCCGGTCAAGCCAAAAACAAGAGCTGAATGTCTCTTATTTGAAGACTTCATGGGGGACATCAATGACAAACCAAAAATACATGATAAAGCTCCATTACTTTCAGGACCAAACTCATTAACGATACCAGCAGCATAAAGAATTGTAAAGTAAAAACAATCAGTGGCATGACTCGTATTACCATCAACAGCAATCAGCTGACTCTGAACTTTAAACCCAGCAGCAACACAAGAATCACAAGCTGAAAGATCAGTTAAATCAGACTTACAGGACGAGTCCAGCTGAGTTGACCCACCAAGCTTGCTCTTCCAATCCTGTAATGACTCAATACTTGCACATTTATTGCGGCTGGTCACAAAGTGAAAAGGGTCTAAGCAATAAGACACCAACTTATCAGACAAAGAGAAAGCTGACAACTTTGTCTGAAAATCCCGTAAACAAGAAACAGATGTGGGCAAATTTGGAAGTCGAAAAAAAGTAGTTTCTTTGAGATGCTGGGCAAAAGCAACCCCATAGAGAGACAATAAACTTAGGCAACATGGGTTCTTGTTGTTTCTGATATTGGTGCTGTTGGCTTCATAATTTTCGCAACTTGTTTTGTTCCATGGGATTCTCAAAACATAATTCAGGTCCATTGGACATGTTGTAGAATCATTTTTAGATGAAGGAGAGGTGGCAGAGGTGGTGAAAGAGAAAGCTGACAAAGAAAGAAGAGACACAATTTGAAGCAAATGAAGGCTCTTCATCTGTCTCCTTTTTGCCAAGTTTTGCGAGCTCCAAAGTTGATAAATAAAGAGAGAAACGAAATGGGAAAGGGCAATTGAGGATTCTGAGTCGTCTTTGATGCACAGATGCATTGGCAATGGGTCGACCTTGCTTGTTTATATCAGCGGCTGATTTTCTGCAGTTAGTAGGAAACTCACTCTCAGAGTATAGCGCGTTTGCTA
>NW_006262201.1:9136972-9158634 GCF_000493195.1 Citrus x clementina
GGTACATAAAAATATAGGACACGATTATCTTACAGAAGACCTTACGACTTCTGTAAGGTACGTTTACCCAACATAGGTAAAACTGAGGTAAGCTTAGGTGGGTCACACTCCATTTTAATTCTTAAATTTCAATAATAATTAAGAACATTCTAAAAAACTTCAAGATTAAACCTAAGAAAAAGAGTCAAGAGAATTTTTTTTTATACTTTCATTAGAACCATTACAAAAATAAACAAAATAAATATATTTATTTAAAAAAGTAAGAAAAATCTATTTGATATATTAAAAATATTAAGATAATTATACATAACATTCACAATGATTTATAAAATTTATATTTTTTATTTACAATATCTTTTTTAATTATGTCTAGATTAGTATAAATCTTAAATTAATTTTTTTATTTGATAGATTTTAGTATTAATAAAATTTGTCGGGTAGACTACTAATAACTTGATATTAAAAAGATTTTTTTATTATATAATTAACTTCTATTATTTATGTTGTTCTATTAATTATACTTCTTGTAATATTTTATTTGTATCATATGCTATTTATTTATTATTTTTGTCTTATTGCTATATTTATATTTATTTGAGTTATTATAATCAAAGAATATAACAGTTATATATGAAATTAAGTGGATTATGAGTGACTATTTAAGTAAATTTTAAGAGGCATGGGTAACCTTTTCTGAAAAATTATTGACAAAGTTTAAATTTATTTTTATTTTTTATTTCTTCAAAATTTGAACCTTGGAGATCAGTAAAAAAAATTTATTTGAAAATGAGGCAAAATTATGTTGCAACCTGTGGTATGGTACCCACAATTGTAATCAACCATTAAATTTATAATTATACAGTTACATTAACTGAATTTAATAGTTAAAAATAATTATACTACCGTACCATAATTTTAACATAGTTGGACCCTTAAAAATGACTGGATCAAATTCTTTTAAGTACAAATAATATAAAAATATGTCTTTTTACTTATCAAGAATGGGAGATGACTTAACAAACTATGATTGACATCTATCAATAACTGTGCATTTGTGAACTTGGTCAAACAGTGAATTTATGAGCAATTCTTTGCACTAAGATTTTAGATGTCTTATCAAAAAAAAAAGATTTTAGATAGAAGATGTATCACGCGCTCGAAAATCGCGAGGCTAAATGATTGTGTAAGTGCTGACAAAGTGCAGATGTTGATAATGCGGACTCAGTGGAGTGAAAGATTCATTCAATCTGGGCAAACTTAAGGCGGCCGCTTGTTAAACTTATTTATTTTTGTAAAATAAGTGAAAATTAAATTTCTTCTAAACCTTTGTGCTCATTTATTTAGACTAAATTTATGCTTCAACAAATAAAAAGTTCTTTGATTAATTTTTGTTCCTCTTTAAAAATAAAAATAACCGATTTACTTAAAATAAGTTATTAAGCTATGTTCTAGCTCGCTTAAAATGACATATTTGTCTCGTATAATATAAGATTAATAAGTTGTAACACAATTTAATAACTTAACACGAAATTAGCTGGATTATAATGACCGGAGATCATACAATTAATAAATTTATCGTATTCGTGTCAATGTATTACTGATAGTGTTAATTTCAATTTTAGAATTTTCAATAGGCAAATCTGTTTACGACAAAATTAAATTTTGAATAATTAAAATATTGAGACACAAATGATCTAATAAAATTGTATTTTATTTTTAATATTTAAAAAATTATTTTAGTTATATTTGAACTGATTTGATATAATTACTAAATTAATGGTGCACGATAATTTTATTAAATGGTCGATCTTATCCTTACATTTTGGTATTGATATGTCAAATTGTGAAGCCACAATTACCTGAAAAAACAACCTGATTTGTCATCATCTCAAGTTTAATTGTGTACAATAAATTTAATTAGTGTAAGAGCACTGAAATTTGAACATTATGATAAAAAAAAGAAAATGAGTACTATTTAGATTACAATATCAATGTAGCACATAAATAGACAACATTATATTTCTCATAATAATATCAAGCGGTGATCAAATACGCCACTTTTATTTATATGTTAGAAAAATTATTCATCCTCGCATTTGATAATACATATGTCAAAAACACATACACAAGACGAAAATGGTTTGCAATAAATTAAATTCGTCAACAAATTTATCCTCGTATATAATTTTATCTTATCATTTTATCTTATGTACAATTATTAATCAAATCTTTCTTCAATATTAGCGTGCGCAAAATTCAAACTTGAATTTCTTGCACCTTCCAAAAACTTTACAAATAGATATAGCTCTACTACTTTTTAAATTAATGATAAGAAAAAAAAATCAAGATCATAGTCAAAATTGTATCTTTTCTAGCTTTGAAAAATATTAGTTAAGTGAGAAACTTATCCTATGTTGTCCTTTTATTGTGTACACGTAGTTATTACTATTAGCTTTCTAAGTTGATCCTATCAAATAAAAAAAAAAAAAACTTTCTCAGCTGATGGAGACCTTTTCAACAATGTTGACGCGTAGAAATGTAAACCAACATCATTGTCTTCTTTTATTGGGGCTTCGGGTCTTCTTTGACCATTAATTGATGGCATAATCCTACCTAATCATTGCATCATCACAGAATTATTGGGTTAATTAAATATACCTGTGATTTAGAACCTTTAAGCCCTTTATCTCTCAATATTTTAATTCTCAAGAGGCCTTTTTATTTTCCGTATGCTCCGGATGAAAGCTATGAATCTTGTGCGGATTCTTCACACACTCCCAATTAACTGGGAGGTAGATGTTTTGACGCTAGAATTTACTGCAGAAAAAATGGAGTCATGTTTGGCTTGAGTGTGATTCAACGGCATAAATTAATATAATAAATGACTACACATTCTTGATAAGTTTTCATTTCATCCGGCGATATATATAAATTTTTTATTTCAAGTTTTAAATATAGATTTAAGTAGTATTTTATTTTTGTTTTTTTTTTTGTCTGAAATCTAAATAGGTTTGAATTTAAATATCTAAGTGACATTATTTGTTTTTTTATTTTAATTTATAAAAAACTTAAATATGACTATCTGACATTTATATTCTTATAAATCAAAACAAAAAAAATAGTTGATTTTATAGTTTAAAAAATATATTTATAGAGATATTTGAGAATATAATATTTATTTATTATTTTTAGAATATAATATTTACTTTTTATTCAACATTTTTTCATTTAGATAAAAGTCACAAAATTTTATTTTATTTTTATTTAAAAAAAAGTCTGAAAACCGAACATAAATTATATAATTTTTTTTAAAAAAAGTCTAAAATTAATAAAATTAAAAACTTCATACGTTTAACAAATAACTCTGGAGTGTTTTTGAATGACTATTAGACTAAATTTATAATTATTTAGTGCGTTTATTAGTGAATAAACATATTTTATATCCTTTAGATATGTTGAAAATTGATATCTATTAAACGGTATAAAAAAATAAAAAAAAAATGTCAAGAAACAAAAATACAACCTGCTACAATTTACTCTTTTAATTTATCTCTCCTAGGGGCAGCTTTCATCTCTTTCTCTAATTGTTCACTGGGGTGATGCTCGTTGTAGAGGACATCGATCCTTTAAGAAATTATGTTTGATGTCAATTTAGGAATCATGATCTATTGCAGGATCTCGTATTAGGACCGTTGGATTCAAACCTAATAATTAATTTTTTTTTTTTTAATTTCAGATAATGGTGGGGCCACTATCTAAAATCAAAAAGGAAAAAAAAATAAAAGTAACCATTAGCATACAATCCAAGGGCCCAAGCGGAATCTCGCATTTTTTTTAAAAAAAATAAGGGATCAGCATAAGACAAACATTCTAACTTCTAAATGGTGTTCATGAAAACAATAATTGAGACTGAGAATGATATTTTTTAGAATAAAAATATAATTTGCATTATTTTGTAAAATTAGTCTTTTAGCACTCACAACAAAAAAATGTGTTTAGTGTTATTTTTTAAAATGAGTAGTGTTGAAGTAAAAAATAATATAAATTTTGTGAGATAAAATTAGGATGTATTGAATTTAATGAAGTGGGCTCTAATATATTTTTCTTATTATAAATATGTTTTAAAAATAATGGGAATTTTTTTTTAAAGAAAAATAAATTTTAATTGTAACTTGAAATAGAGGGTCCAGCTATGGTGCAACTGGGTACCATACCACAGATGCACCTATCCATTGGATCCAACTATGATGAAAGATCCAATGGTTAGGTGCAGCTATGGTATGGTACCACAGTTGCACCACAGCTAAATCCCTTAAAATATGATGACTTCTATTTTCAAAAATAAGTTTAAGAGAATATGTCACTAAAATCTAAATTAGACAAATGTATTCTTCACTATTTTCTATTTTCAAAAATAAAACACACAAAATAAAAATGCAACCAAACACACCCGTTTCTTTACATACATCCTTCTATATTTTATAAAGGTGGATTTGGTTTTCCTCCATCTAGTTCTAGATTGTAGATTTATGGTAGTTATTGCGTTTCATTTTTTTTTTTTTTTTTTTGCTGTGGCTTTTGAGGTTTTGTTAATTTTATCTATCAATAATTTATTTTTAATAAAAAGATATAAGTATGTAACTTTTAGATTTGGAGAACTGCAAACACAATTGTCTGTACATTTGGTAAAAATATTTTTCAATGATATTGAGTGTGCCAATTTAATTCCAAGTACATCAGAACCATTTCATTGGTTCACCTATTGTGATGGATTACTTGTAAATTTATTTATATATCTGTCATAGACTTATCATTTTAAATTTGTAATAATCTACTCTATAATTGATTTTGCGATGAAATAATATGTTGCTTGTTCAGAAAATACGTAATATAAAATGTACAATAAATTTGACTAGAAGCATCTTGCACATGTTAACACATGTCTTCTAGACGACATAATTTAATACATACATGTAAAAGATATTTAAAACCATAGCAATTTCTTTCTTTCTTTTTTTTTTTTTCCTATCAACGCTCAAGCGACTATAAAGAATTAGCGGTTATATACTCAATCCTTTACCTCAACAATGAAGTAAGCTAAATAAGTAGTTGTTGGTTTTTATTATAATATTAATTGGGAGGTCAAATTTTTTACATGGTAAAAAAATTATTCAACTAAAAGTTTAAATAAATGGGTAAGAACCTAGTAATAATATTAAAAAAAGTTCTTAAATTAGAGCTAATTGAACGCAACTTTTTATGTCATCTAACATTTTTCATTATATTTGTTCTAAGAGTGAGACTAGTTACACTTTAAAAAATACTCTAACACTGTATTATGCTAAAAAGCTATCAACTAAATTTAAAATTAGTTTCTATATTTTGTACACTCTTTTAAATGCAAAAAATATGTACACTTAAACGATTTAAATTAATTATTCTTATTTATTCTATACACTTATAAGAATATACAACTCACCCAAAAAATTAAAAAAAAAAAAGCGAAAAATGAAAGAATAAGAAGAAGCCGTCTTCAATTCTTTTTACATAAAGCAGTACTTAGTCACTACTATAAAATTCATAAAAACGTATTAACTGATTATCCTGACCAAACAAAGAAAATTAAATAAATAATTAATTCCAACTCCAAACTCCATTTTTCATCTTATGCTTATTATTATTAAAATATTAGAAATAAAACTTTTGGGGTGTAAGGTATGGGAATTGAATGGTGAATGAGTGCACTAAATAAGTGCTCAAAATAATTATATTATAATCATTTGTAATAAATTATCTTGAATATAAAATGATATCGTGGGCATATTTATAACTATAATTTTATTAAATCACAAGTACAAACAGTAATATCATTTTATCATTGTTAATTTCATAGAAAAACAAAACAAAAGTGGTACTCATTTGATCATTTGTGATTCTTAATAAATTTATTTTCAAAATTCCTGTCATTTTTCATGGATAGCTGAACCCTCAGATTGATCACAAAAACAAAATTGAGCTTTTTTCTTTAGAGAAAGCTTTTGTTGATTTTAAGGAGTAAAGTCAAGTCAGGTTACCCAATTTGTCTTTGTTGTCCTTTTTGTGAACTGCGTTTTGAAAGTTTATTTGAGAACAAGATGAACAATAATGTTAAGGGCAAATTTTGGATAAATGGGAAATATTAAGAAATTAAAATAATTTTTTTAAAAGATGTGTATTTAAAATGAGGTTTGATGACAGAGAATTAGAGTTTGGGTAAACATCATTCTAAGTTCTAACATTTTCCTTCATGTCAAACCTAAATTGAGACTTGAAACAAGACCCTGTAGATGGGTTGAAAGATTAAAAAATTCATTCCAAAGTGTGCCAATGAATATGTCAGGATAATAAACTTGAGATTTTGACTCTAATATCAAGTCAAAAAATCTCTTAATTGATAGCTAAAAACTTCAACTGATAAGTAGAAGTCCAAACTAATATGGCAAAATATCAGTAGCAATAATCTGGGCTAGTTTTTGTAGATTGATTTTCTAAGGGAAACAATCATTAACCAATTAGTTTTGTAAAATAAAATATACCCTTGGATGGCTTAGATTATTTTCGTATATTTCAGAATTGGATGGCTTATGAATAGAACGCAAACCTAACAAGTATTGACAGGAGCCACTTTGACACGACTCTCTTTGCGCAATTGCTTTTACATATTTTAAATTAATTATAATTTTCTATTCAACTACTTTCGAAAGGAAAATTTACACAAGTAGTCCCAAAACTTTTAAATTTTTAAAAATTGGCCCCACTAACTTTTTTAATCATAACTAGGCAAATATCTAATTTTTGAACTAAAATATCCTCACTACTGTCAACAAATAATCAATCAGGGCAAAACTATGTTGTAATTGTGGTATGGTACCACAGTTACTTTCAACCGTTGGATCTACAGTTGCATAGTTACATTAGCTGGATCTAATGATTGAAAGCAACTGTGGTACCATACCACAGTTGCAACATACCTGGACCCCAGCAATCAATACCACTCTCAACAAATTTCCAAATATCACCACTCTCAATAAATTAATGTGAGTATTGATGTAAATTTTTTTAACTCAAAATATTCAGTTTGAGTTAATAGATTAAAAAAAAGAACACAGTCATTCAAAATAAACAAATTTTGAGTTAAAACAAAGTAAAGTACAAACCCAGGAAACATGTGACAGGTGCTTGTCGCAGTTGAGCTTGGGTGATAGGTGCTTGTTGCACTTGAGCTTAAGCGATAGGCACCTTTGCACAAGTGTGACAAGCTTATGTTGCACTTGACCTTGGAGGACAGGTGCCACACCAAAACACAGCTTTCTTAGTTCGGGTGACTTTTGTTTTTTCATTTTAATTTTCAACATGTATATATGAAAAATCACATTAAAAAAATGGTTAATACATTTATAAATATAACAAAACAATTAAAGTTTGCGATAGGTGCTTGTCGAACATAACCATAGAACCTATGTTTTATGTGCAGATGCTTGTCGAACTTGTCTATTGTACCAAATTGGTGTGACACGCAGCCATACACACCATATCAGTGTGCTACATTTTGATGCAATGGCTATCGCACCAAAATAGATGCTATAGGTGCCATCACCCTAAAATACAACACAACATGTGTTGTGTCTAGTGCAATAGGCATCAAAACAAAGGCGTATATGGTGCCTATCACACTAAAGCCACAATACAAAACCAAAATCATCATTATCATCATCATCATCTCGATGGTTAGCCACACCATCATCATTCTCATACCTTACAACACTACAACCACAACATATTATTTCAAACCCTCAAATAATAAAAAAAGAAATACTCACACATTTCATCAAACACTTTTTGCGTGACAATTATATTTAGCGCAATTGTTCATTCTTTCCCCAGTACATACCTAACTATTAATGATATTAATGATCATATACTTTCTATATCTTTCTAAATATAGTAGTATCATTGTAAATATAGAAGCATAAATTCTTTAATTTGTTTAGTTTTGATACTTCTGGGTATACAAGGATTGTATTTGTATAACTAGCACTATTAATGCCAATTCCCATTGATATACAAAATTTGGTGAGGTTTCTTTCATCAAATATGAGTTTGATTTCACATGGTATTAGAGTTACGGTTGATGGTCAATCGCCAAAGAAAGTTGACACTATAAGAAAACTGGCAATAAATGACTGCAAAAATCTATCATAAAGAGAGGTGGATGACAGTGAAATTATCTATCATCTATGTACCTGTCACTCTTTTATAACAGAAAAAGAGTATGTCATTAACTTATGATAGCGTTTAAATGTCATATGTCAGTCATGGAAAAATTATTTAATTTTTTGGCGGGAAATGTGAATTTTTTTTAATTTTGAAATTTTGGCGGGAAAATTGATTTTCGCACGTGAATTATCGTCTGGACAATTTTGGCAGGTAAAATATTACGTTTGTGATGGAATTTGTGATTGATATTTTATGTCATTAAATTTTTTTATGACTTATTTTATGATTAATTTTATTGGTCACAGATTCTAAATTTATGTTGAACGTAATTATGAATTATTTCATTTAAATTTATGCATTCCTATATATGAAATTCATGCATAAATTCATATGAACTAAAAATTAAATTATACATTATATTAAGTCGAAAAACAAATTATATTAATAATGCCATCCAAAAACAGTTTTATCCAACAATTAAATCAAACAATATCAATTCACCAGAAAAAATCCAGCAACTAAGAACAAATGTATCAAGTTTTACAAGCTAAGAAGGCATCAAGTGGTTATAGTGCTGAACTTAACCCATAATTTCAGTAAACTTCCAGTACATGAACTACCATTTTCAACAAATACCCAGCCAAACTCTCAAGTCCAACAACTTCAATTCTGTCAACCTGCATGTGCAACATCAAATGAATTGTCACTTTTAATGTCTCGTGCTAATTCAACCCTAATTTCCAATGCCACAAGATCTATCCTTGACTTAAGGCCATCGTTGGTGTTCCTCAGAATGTCCAACAGTGTTCCATATATGCTCTCACAAACATTTTTTTTCAATGTGCATTATATCTAATTGATTACGCACCAACAAGTACTTCCAATAATCTAAATTATAGAATATGGATTTTTTCTTCCACCACACATTATCACTATTGTGAAAACTTTTGCGTTTTTTACTTTTACTCTTCCCCCATTGATTTTCAATAGACTCAACCAGCTGAAAAATCTCCTCACCATTCAATGGTTTTGAAGGTGGATCTCTCTCTATTTTATTATTAAAGGTTTCTTGTGGTTTCAGAATTCATGGTTACTAGGAAGCCAATGACGATGGCCTAAATATGCATTTTTCCCACTATGTTTCAGTCTACATTTAGGTGTATCTAAACCACAATATGGACATGCATTATATCCTTTAACAATGCAACCCGCTAAATTCCTGTATACTGGAAAGTTATTTATGGTCTATAGCAAAACAGCCCTTAGGTTAAAGAATTCCTTTCTACTAGCATCATAAGCCTCCACCCCATTATCCCATAAAGTTTGTAAGTCTTCAATCAATGGAGCCAAGTATACATCAATGTCATTGCCCGGTTGTTGAGGACCAGAAATCAATAAGGACAACATCATAAACTTTCGTTTCATACACAACCATGGTGGAAGATTGTATGCTATAAGAATAACCGGCCAACAACTGTATGTGCTACTAAGAGAGCTATGTGGGTTGATTGCATTAGCTGATAGCGCAAGACGGAGATTTCTAAGATCGGATGCAAAGGCAGGCAATTTCTTATCTATTAACTTTCATGATGATGAGTCAGTAGGATGTCGGAGCTTACCATAAACTACCCTATCAGTTGCATGCCAAGTTATTTAACTTGGCAGTTTGTGATGAATGAAACATACGCCTAAATTTAGGAATGGGAGGAAAGTACCATAAAACTTTTGCTGGAATACCTATCCTATACTTATCAACACTACAATTTTTTTTTTCCATCTAGACAACCCACAAGTAGGGCATTCAGAAAGCCCTTCATACTCTTTTCTGTAGAGTATGCAATCATTTGGGCAAGCATGTATTTTCACATATTCTAAGCCTAAAGCAGATATTGTTTTTTTGGCTTCATACATAGACGCTGGAATTTCATTTTTTTCAGACAATAATTCTTTTAAAAAACTAAACAGTGCTGTAAAACTGCTATCAGACCACCCAAATTTACCTTTTATATTGAATAACTTCACCAAAGTGCCTAACTTGGTGAATTTTATACAGCCTGGATACACATGTTTCTCAGCCTCTTCCAATAGTTTTCTAAATGTCTTAGGATCTCCCTTACAATCATTATAAGCATCATTGACCATATCCATCGTATTATCATAATTGAAGTCCATTGAGTGAAATGACTTATTTACATTAGAAGATGGCGTCGTATGACCATCTTCCCCAAGCCACTTCCAAATTTTATAAGACTTTACAAAAACGTGCCAATAAAGATGTTCGGTTACAATCACGAGTGTGCAAAATGCCAAATTCCTACATTTATAACACAGACATTTATTGACGCTAGCATCTTCGACATTTTTAATAGCAAAATTCACAAATTCGACGACCCCTTTTTCATACTCAGGAGACATTCTACTACAATCAATCCAAGACTTATCCATTTTAGTTTCAACAAGTTTTGATCCTAGCACATAAAAGAGGGCAAACATGAAACAAGAATATTGACCTTTCAAATTACTTATTTTATAAAAAAATAAAAAAATAACATTGACTTACACACATGTACAACGAAAAATAAGAAAATATCAAAACATGTTGACCTCACATATTAACGAATACTTGCATATTAAAAAAAGCAATCAATAGTACAATAAAAAACAATTGGAACTTCCATACAAGCCAAACTCAAATATCCAAAACAATAGACAAAAATATTCAATAAAGAAAGTTCGGTTAATTTAGTAAGCATGTGAAAATGTATTTAATTTACTCAGTTTATTGCCTATAAATGCATATTAAAGAATTAAAATACCTTGGTTTTGATCGCGTGCACTGCAAAAAGCTTAAAGGGCCCTCCAACTTAGTTATAAAGCATGAGTTTGAACGAAACAGTAGCAAATATATCCAAGACTGAAACAAAAAATCCAAAAAAGCATATTAACAATTGATAATGACACATTGCATTGACTTAAATAATTTATATAAACGTATTTGGGACCATGTGTGACAAATTTGTTTGCCCTCCATGCATATGCTATTATTACTTTATTATACACAGTGGAAAACATATTTGCCCCACATCAATTTTTTTTTGGGGCAAAAAAAATTATCTTTCCCTAAAGAACACGTTCATAAGATACAAATCAAGATAACTTTTGATAATAACACATTGATTACTTTATTATAACTTTTGATAATGACACAAGAAAAAATAGATAACATTACGAACAAGAAAAGGAATTAAAAAGAAAAAGTTGATTTGCGAGGTTATGGAATGTAATTATAACCATCAAAAGCAAAACCAAACAGCCCATTTCAATCTTTTTCTTTCTCTCATAGCTATAATAGTAACAAGCTTGTCCAAATGAAAAATTTGCTCGTCAAATTAAAAGGAAAAAAAAACAAGTCCAGATTACTGCTATTATTTTGTATTTTCCTTTTCTGGGTTCACAAGTTTCCATATTTATGCACAATGAGGAAGCATGGGTGGCAACCACCTTACCCCCCCCCCCTCCTCGCCAACAAAATCACAAACACATACACAGAGCAACCTTATTAGCAGTCTTATACAGTCTCAACTTCCTCTGCCCATCTCAAGCTGCATTAACTTTACATTGCAAATGAAAAAACCTTCACTCTCTCTATCTCTATCATCTAATGCAATCTCTTAACCAAACCCACTATCTCATTTTGTCATTCACTCAGCCACTCGCTCACAAACTCTCCAAAATACAAAATTACTTAATCACTTGGGGTCTTAAACACAATTAGGTGAAGAAGAATAACAAAACTTGAAATTAAATGTTTACAGCTGCAATCCTCCAGTACGTGATGATCTCAGGGTGTTGACGGTTCGCATTGAGTCGCGTCATCGCGATTCGTGGTCATGGTGGCCGGTTCGAATTCAATTAATGGGTCTGTTATTTGGGTGTTGCCGTTAGCTCAGCGCTAGTAGTGCCCGATTGTGTATAGAAAACTTAAATGTAACAAATAATTAGCCGGCTAGGGTTTGAGTGGTGCTGGGGATGTTATCGATTGACAGTTACACGATGAGTTTGGCTAGGCTTTAAGCGTTGATCGTGAGAGTAACAGTGACGATAATGTGCCAAGGGTTTGACTGCTCTTTGTATGAGTGAGAGTGAAGATGACTATAGTGAATGTAGGCTGATTGATTGAGGGTGTAATGGTGACTGTGGCTAGGGTTTTAGAGCAGATTGTGGAGTGAGAGTGACGATGACTGCGCCTTGGGTTTCAATGGCCTTTGCGCGCGAGAGTAAGAGTGGTGATGACTTCAGTGTGTAGTGTTTAGGACTTAGGTTTTTTTTTTTTGCTCACACTTTCGTTAAATGCATCGTTTTGTTTTTTGTTTTTTAATAATCATTTCATAGGTTAAACGTTGTGTTTAACCTTTTCACAAAATTAGAATAATACTTTTAATTTTAGTCAAACACGTCAACATAAGATTTCTATCATAATGTGTGTAATTGAATAAATTTCTATCATACATGTATCATAACTTATTGATATACAACAATTCTATCACAAGTACATCATTAATTATTTGACAGACCTTAATTCAATCACAAATCCATTATTTTTATATGACAAAATCATTTGTCATAAAGTGACTGTCATCTATTGTCAGTTTTCTTGTAGTGTGAAAATCTTAAGAAATATGAGGATGATGTTTTATTGGTACATCCATTAGATATTCCAACAACTTTATTAGTCTTTACTCATTGGTGATAAATGTGGTACATGAGGAAGAGCGAACTACGAGCGAAGAACAAACATGGTTTTATTGATGGGACTATATCTAAACTAAATGATGATGATGGTGGTAAATGGCAATCTTGTAATGATCTCGTCAGGCTTTGGGTGTTGAACTCCATCTTATGTGAACTTGTAGGAAGTTTGTGTATGCACAATCTGCTAGAAAAGTATGGCAGGATTTGCAAGAATGTTTTCAGCAAACTAATGCACCAAAAATTTATAAACTCAAACAAGCCATCTCTAATTTAGGCAGGGTGATGTTTCTATCTCCCTTTATTATACTAGAATGAAAGTACTTTGGGATGAATTAAATTTGTTACAATCTATAGAGCCATGTGTTTGTGGGAATGCAATAACAGTAAATTAATTATAATAATAGGATTGTGAAATGGAATTCCTTCAGGGGTTGCATGGCAGATATGCAACAACAAGAAGTCGAATTTTGTTGATTGATCATTTTCTTGATATAAACAAGATTTACTCACTTGTAAAATAAGAAGAAAAATGACAAGATCTTTTTGCATTAGAGGGACCTCCAGAATCATTAGCTCTTATTACATAAAATCGACAGCACCTGTTGTAAAATTTCTTTGATAATTGGACTTGGGGCAATAATATTTTTACTGATAACAAAGGTAGAAATTTGAATGGCAATTCTGGAAATAATCAAACAGGCCAATATGTGAACAGCTTGGGAAATTGAGGCATATAAATTTAAAGTGTTTTGAATTGAAATATTAACCAAATTGAAGGAAACATGGACAAGGAGTAAAAGAAATCCTAAGGCAACAGTAGTTGTAACCAGCAAAGAATCTATGCCTAGTTATTCTTATTATATTTACAAAGATACTAATATACTTACAAAGATATAAAAAATATATGATCGTTAATATTGAAGTAACACAATCATCTTGTGGCATATTCTTATGTCAAAGAAAATTGTTAGAGTGCAATTTATGCACTAGTTTTGCATTGTTTACTTTCCTTAATATCGATGTTTTGCACTTAATAATAGTGATTTACTTATGTTTTATTTTTGTAGGTGCAATTCTATTGATTGGTGCTAAAATTGAGGTGCAAGATGATGTTTGAGGATGATTGTTTTCCTGGAGAAATTATGAGCTTCAGAAGAACTTTGTTGATAAGGCGTGGGCGCGTGCTGTCAACTAAAGGCCTGCAGTTTTTATTTTAAGGTGTTTTGTCTTTTTGGTTATTTTTGTAATTTTAAATTTAATATTTAGATAATATTTTACATATTAGTATTTTATTTTTAGAAAAACTCTATAAGAGAGAGGAGACGTGAAAAACAAAGGAGAGGAGATTTTTGAAAAAAAAGAAAACCCTAGATCTAAATTTTTCTCTTCTCTCTATGAAGAACTAAACCTATTATTCTAGTTGAAGGTTAATAAAGTTTTGATTCATCATTACTGTGAGATCTTTCTTATGCTTTAATTGTTTTATTGATTTTTGGATATTTGTTTATTCTCTAAATTATTGTCATGATTATGTTTGTTAATTAGATAATTGGCCACTATTTAATTATCAACTTAATCTATTGTCAATTAAAAGATTCATCGTATGAAGATTTTAATGTTTGTGACAAATAGCATAGCAGTGCGTTGTGTTATGAGAATAAACAATCTAATTTAAATGAACCATCGTATGCGTTTGTTGATTAGGATTTGGGTCTCTCTGGTTTTTCAGGCTGTCAATTGGTTAAATCCTATGATCGTATCTAGGGTTGTCTATTGATTAGGGAAATTGAAATACTAGTTATGCAACCCAAAAGGGGGGGTGAATTGGAATTAAAAAAATATTTAATTTATAATTAAAAGCTCAACGCAAATATGAAACAAATTCAAAGCAATAACAAATGAGTTAACCACAACAAAAAGGATAAAGGAAGAGAGATTCAAACATTGAGATTTTTACGTGGTTCGGCCAACCTTGCCTACGTTCACGCCTCCAAGCTTTCCGAGCTTGAGGATTCCACTAAGCAAGCCTCCAAGGCTTCAAATGCTTACACTTGACTTCCAAAGTGTCAATAACCTTTACAACAAGAGATTATCCCAATCTCTTAACCCAAGTGTATCCCAACACTTACAATCACTCAAATATAAAAGATTATAAACTAGTTCTGCCTCTCACAATATTTAAGATTACAAGATAATACCCAATATGTGAATAGATGAAGCAAGAATATATTTTAAAGCTCAATGAAGATTGTACTCTCAAGTATAAGCTCAGTAGTCGTGTTGTGATCAAGCGTCTTTGAATTTGAATGAGCTTATTTATATCTGGAGCAAAAAATCTAGCCGTTAGCCGTTACAAACTGTCGGTCCAAAAACGGTTCGCCGTTAACCATTAACGGTTAGCCGTTTAGGTTGGTCAAAAGTTACCGTTGGGCCAAATTTCAAATAAACGGTGTGCCGTTAAGGGTTATCCTTTCGCCGTTAAATTCCAGAGACTTGCAAGATGAATATCAGTTATCCGTTTAAAGTAAATGGTTAAGGATTTGCATGAAGTGACTTCTCTGGATATTATCGGTTGACCGTTTGTAATAAACGGTTCGCCGTTTATTTCCAGTAACATGCAAAACAATTTAGCCTTATCCGGTTTTGTTAATCAGTGCCAGAGGAGGACAACCTTCAATTCTTGATGTTATCGGTTAACCGTTTAAATAAACGGTTCACCGTTAAGTTCCAGTAGCCTTCCCATCTTTTGTGTTTTCCGTTTTTCATAAACGGTTAGAGCTTTAGGCAATATGTTGCTCTTTGGTATTAATTGGTTAACCGTTTAAAGGAAAACGATTTACCGTTTATTTCCAGAATCACATTTTAAACCAGATTTTGCAGAGAATCATTTTTGAATTTGAAAGTCCATTTTTTTTAAGAGAATAATTAGAATGATTATAAGGCTTTCATTTATTAAGGGATAGTTCCAACATTTTAATAAAAAACCGATTAAAGTTTGTTATCATCAAAATCAATATTATTAACATATTCATGTTAACAATCTCCCCCGTTTTAATGATGACAAACTTCATTCAATATTATGCTCCCCCTTAATATATGCTCTCCCTAAATGTATGGCCAAATTAAGAAATGTCCAATAAACATATTTTTACTCAAGAAAACATTTTTGAGTTCATTTTAAATCTCCCCATAATTATCTCCCCCTTCATCATCAAAAAGAAAAGAGAGAAATGACAGACGTAAATCCGTTAAAGAAGTTACCAGGTTTTGGCGAGTGAAAATTTTGGTAGAGTTTCCCCGTAAAAATGAGCAAAACCACTAATACAAAATGAGAGTAAAACACTTCCAAAAGAGATTAACACCAACTTCATCTTTCAACAAACCAACAACACCATGAACAAACAAACCAACACTTCAATATCTAATAAACCAACAATTTCATCAACCAAGTACCAAGTCATCCAACATCAAGAACATCACAAGAATATATCATCAAAATCCAGAAAGAGCATATAGATGTAACAGTGTATATCAAACTATAAATGGCAACACGCAAACAACCAAAATATGAAATGTATGTGCAAAAATAGAACTCAGAAACTATGGAGGTGGAGAAGATGTGCTCCTCGGATTATAGCCGAAATAGCGGAGAAGAGTGCGCTGTCCAGTGATAAGCTCAAGCTGCTGGTCAATGCTTTGCTGCTGGAATATTTTGAAAGTTAGAACGTAGCTGCTGGTGGTCACGGGAAACAGTGTCCAACCGATCAAGAATCAGCTGCTGGCGCTCTGAAATTCGGTGAACATCAGTAATCAACTGTTGCATAATGTCTGAAGCAGGGGGCTGAACTGGAGCTGGAGGCGGTATAGAGGCAGATGGCTGCTCAGGAACAGCAGATGGCTCAGGAGTAGGAGGCGGCTCGGAAGATGAGGGAATGTCAGCATCCATCGCACGCTCCTCAGAGTCAGAGTCAGCTGGAGGCTGAGGGACAAAACGGCGACGTAGAGGATGAGGATGAGCTCCTAATCTAAAGTCAGGAAGCCGATCGAGAGGATAGATGTCATTGAGCATCCGATCGTCCTATTGAGCAATCAAAGTATCCCGGTTTTTGGAGTTGCTTGTCTTTATCCATTCTCCATTCTTCCTAGAAAAACCGATACTAGTCATGGCCTCGGGACCAATCCGTCTAGTCTCCATATGTCCAGTATCAAGAAGAGACACCTCAAAACGTTGCAGTATCTTAGTAATAATACTTCCATAAGGAAGCAAGCGGTGATTGACCGCGAGAGTACTCAACATGTGCCGCACAATAACATACCCGAGATTAATGGGACGGTCTGAAAGTAGGCTATCGAGTAGGCCAACGTCCAACCTCGTAACCTCATCCGAGTGACCCTTCCTGGGTGTCACTATGTGCTGTAAAATAGTGTGAAAAATACGAACTTGGAGAGGTAAAAGTTGAGACCGAAAAGGAAGCAAACAAATCTCATCAGACAAGTCTCGACGATGACATATATTACGGACACCATCAGTATGACAAAAACTGTCAAAGAAAAGGGCTTTCCTAGAGGTGTATATATCATGCCCCTCACTAGAGATACCAAGAAAGTTAGCTAGGTCCGCATCATCAAACTCTATTGACACACGGCCGACTTGAGTAACTATCCTATTTGGGCGAGTATTGGAGATTTCCATGTTCGAATAAAAGACTTGCAATAAATTTGGATAAACTCGGTCATCAAAGTCAATGGCAGACTCCCAAGGTTGAAGCATATCCCAAATACTTCTACCACATACAATTAAGTTACAGAAATCATCAATATCAACAAAGAAGGAGTCAAATACCTTTCGACCATCGAAGCGATCTTTGAACCGCTTGGCCAAGGAAGGCGTGGGGAAGTGAATGCTTGCAAATTCAGAGACTTCCCGTGGTGGTAAAGGATTCCTTGGAGGCATAGACTTACGCCTGAGATTTCTCCGAGGGGGTGCAGCCATGGAGATGTGATGAGAGGAGAAAAAATTGAAGATTTGCTTATGAATTAGGAGAGGATGTGAATTGGATGCTCAATTTGGTTGAAGAAAGGGAAGAATCGGATTAAAAACGAAGAAACCTGACCCGCGGCAGTTAGGGTTTAGATTTGGGATTTTTCAATTTTGGGCTTGATTGGAAGTTTTGAATCGGTGAAAGTGTTCTAAAGGTGATAAGAAATGATGTTGAAGGTTTGATTTGACAAGAAAAGCAAGAAAAATGAGGGTTTGAGGGCAGATAAACCTTCGGCTGTGCAACAATGGCTAAAACGATGAAAGGGCAATTGGAGAAGAAGAAGAAAAGACCTTTGAACAGTTTTTATAATCGTGAAAACGGTTAACCGTTTATTTAAGCAGTTAAGGGGTAACTTCCAGAGGCTAAAAAATAGGCAACGGTGAAAGCTTAAGCGCTTAACGGCTAAGGAGTAACTGTTAGAGGACTCTCTGTTTTCAAACGGTTCACCGATTATAGCAAACGGTGAAAGAGTAAACGGACAGACACATAATCTCGTTTCTGGAAAAAAACGGTTCACCATTTATTGGAAACGGTTATCCGTTTATTTTACCTATAATTTCACACATTTGATTTAATTTTTTGCCAGCAAATAATATATTCCAAGATCATTTAATTGATCTGAAAATATTTTATGAGCCATTTTAATGCATGATTCATGAACATGTTTTCAACCAGTTTAATTCATATAATCAAGAATTAACAAGGCAAATTCATCATTTGACTATCAAGCTCATGCATTTCATAAATATTAGATCACAACTAAGTCAATCAATTTAGTACACTCAATAGCATGAATAGAGACGTTAATGCGAAAATTTTATCATCCCAAGTTCATGCCAAATTTTTTAAAATTGTTCTTCGCAAAGTGGTTTTATGAAAATATCGGCAAGTTGTTTTTCCGTAGAAATAAACTCTAATGCAATATCTCCCTTTTGAACATGATCTCTCAAGAAATGATGTCTAATTTCTATATGCTTGGTTCTAGAGTGTTGAATGGGATTCTTTGAAAGATTTATAGCACTAGTATTATCACACTTAATAGGAATTTGTTCAAGATTAATGCCATAATCTCTAAGTGTTTGTTTTATCCAAAGTGCTTGTACACAACAACTTCCGGCAGCTATATATTCAGCCTCGGTAGTTGAAAGTGCAACCGAATTTTGTTTCTTACTAAACCATGAAACAAGTGAGTGTCCTAGAATATAGCAAGTTCCACTAGTGCTTTTCCTATTCACTTTATAACCGGCAAAGTCCGCATCCGAATAACATGTTAAATCTATATGAGTTCCCCTAGGATACCAAAGGCCAATATCTATGGTTCCACTCAAATAATAGAAAATTCTTTTAACAGCAAACAAATGGGATTCCTTGGGACATGATTGAAATCTTGCACACAAACATACACTAAACATGATATTGGGTCTACTTGCAGTCACATAAAGTAAAGATCCGATCATACCTCGATACATTTTGATATCCACTTCTTTGCCCTTTTCATCTTTGTCAAGCTTGATGGTAGTACTCATAGGAGTGCTTTTTGCCGTTCCATTATCATAGCCAAATCTTTTGAGTAGATCTTTCACGTACTTGGCTTGGTTTATGAAAATTCCTTCCTCGTTTTGTTTTGTTTGATTTGAAGTCCAAGGAAGTATTTCAACTCTCCCATCATACTCATCTCAAATTCTTGGCTCATACATGATGAAAAATCTTTACACAACAACTCATTAGTAGAACCAAAAATAATATCATCAACATAAATTTAAACAATAAGTATGTCTTGATTCTTATGCTTAACAAAAAGAGTTGTGTCCGCTTTTCCCATCGAAAAGTCGTTATCCAACAAGAAGTTTTTAAGCCTATCATACCAAGCTCTAGGTGCTTATTTTAAACCATACAAAGCCTTTGATAACTTATATACATGATTTGGAAATTTTTCATTTTCAAAATCAGGAGGTTGTTTCACATAAACTTCCTCCATAATATATCCATTTAAGAAAGCACTCTTGACATCCATTTGATATAAAATAAAATCCTTATGACATGCATATGCTAACAACATCCTAATGGATTCTAACCTTACTACAGGTGCAAAAGTTTCATCAAAATCAATTCCTTCTTCTTGGTTGTAACCTTGAGCCACTAATCTAGCTTTATTTCTTACAACCACCCTGGATTCATCCATCTTATTTCTAAATACCCATTTAGTGCCTATGACAGATTGATGTTCCAGTTTAGGAACTAATTCCCACACATTATTTCTTTCAAATTGATTTAACTCCTCTTGCATTGCCATAATCCAAAATTCATCATTTTCCGCATCCGCAAAGGATTTGGGTTCAATTTGAGAGAAAAATGCATTATGCTCATAAGTATTCTTAAGAGATGATATAGTTGTAACACCTCATGAGGGGTCTCCTAAAATTACATCTATAGGATGAGACGAGACATACCTCCACTCCTTGGGGAGTGTTTGAGAAATATCTTCTTGTTGCTCCAGCTCCGTATTCGTTTGTTCTTCTTGTCTATCCTCTTGATTTTCTTGTGGTGCATTTTCTTGATTCTCTTTTGATGATTTTTCTTGTAACTCTCCATCTGCATCATCATTAGCAACTCCTTTCTCCGCAGAAGAGGGGTTAGATTCATCAAACGTAACATGCATGGATTCTTCCACAACTAAGGTTCTTTTATTATAAACTCTATAAGCTTTGATTGAGTTTGAATACCCAAGAAAGATGCCAACATCAGATTTTGGATCAAATTTACCAAGATTATCTTTTGTGTTTAAAACAAAACATTTGCATCCAAAAATTTTGAAATAACCAATGTTGGGTTTTCTATCTTTCCAAAGCTCATAGGGAGTTTTATTGAGATGAGGTCTAATCAACACCCGATTTAAAACATAGCAAGCGGTGTTGACGGTTTCGGCCAAAAAATATTTAGGTATTGCATTTTCATTTAACATGGTCCTAGCCATTTCTTGAATAGACTTATTCTTTCTCTCAACAACTCCATTTTGTTGTGGAGTCCTAGGTGATGAAAATTGATGCTCAATGCCAAGATTATTGCAAAAGTTCTCAAATGCATGATTTTCAAATTCTCCTTCATGATCACTCCTAATGCATATAATATCACGCCCTTTTTCATTTTGTAATTTCTTATAAAGCACTTTAAAAGCATCAAGAGCATCATCCTTATTGGATAAGAATAATACCCATGTATATCTAGAATAATCATCCACTATCACAAATGCATAATATTTGCCATTTAGACTAGCATATCTAGATGGTCCAAATAGATCTATGTGAAGGAGTTCAAGTGGTTTTGAAGTAGAGATATGATTTTTTTTTTTGAAAGAGGTTTTGATTTGTTTTCCAAATTGACAAGCTTCACAAATCTTATCCTTTTGAAAACCAATTTTCGGAAGACCTTTAACTAAATCATTTTTTGAAAATTTTTAAATCAAATCCATACTTGCATGTCCTAATCTTCTATGTCATAGCCAACTATCATCATGTAATGCAAAAAAACATTTATCAAGAGTAGATGCACATTCTATGGCAATGATATAAACATTACCACATCTATTACCAACAAACAAGGTTTTGCCATCAC
>NW_006262201.1:9158752-9209005 GCF_000493195.1 Citrus x clementina
AGAGTTGAAGAGACTTTACCAATATTCCAATTTCAAGAATTTTTACTTGTGAGTTGTCTCCAAAAGATACGTCTCCACCATTTTCAATTTTGGTGAAGCTTGAGAACCATGCATAGTTTCCGGTCATGTGCCTTGAACAACCGCTGTCCAAGTACCATTTATTTTTCTTCTTATTTAAGCCCTATAAAGAAAATCTCAAGTTTTAGGTACTCAAAGCTTTTTGGGTCCTTGAGAGTTAGCAATGGTTCCTTTTGGAACCCAAATACATTTGACACCATAATATGCATTCCTTTTCACGGGACATCTATATTTCATGTGACCATTTTGATTACAATAATGACAGACAATCTCATGATCATTTGTGGAGGTAGCTTTAACAAAATAATTCTTATAATACTTTTGCTTCAAGTTAGGCTTATATCCAAGTCCTCCTTTATCAAAAACACATTTTTGTGAGTTAAGCATATTATCCAACATATTTTGCCCATTTGTAAATTTCAAAACAATTTCATTCAACTCATTACTCTTTTTCTTGAGCAGTTCGTTTTCATTTTTCAAATCATCTATGTGTGATTCTAAATGCTCATGTGAGATACTAGGTTTCTCATTTGATAATGCAAGTTCATCATGCAATGTTTTGTTCTCTACTTCTAGACATGCAATTTTTGCATTTAAGGATTCATTTTCATTTTTAACTTTCACTATTTCCTTTTTAAGACATACATTCTTTTTACCAATCTTCATCAACTCATTATGCAAATCTTTAAAAGCATCATACAATTCATCATAGGTGGGATCATTTACCTCATTGAGATTATCATCCTCTCCTATTGCCATAAGTGTTAGGTTTGATACTTCTTGCAATCCTTCTTCATCACTTGAATCTTCCTCGCTATCATCCCATGTTGCAACCATGGCTTTCTTCTTGAGTTTGTTGATAAGAGGGCACTTCGATCTTATATGGCCAGGCTTCTTGCACTCATAGCATGTGATCACCTCTTTCTTCTCCCTTTGGTTCTTGAAGTTTCTGAATTTTCTTCGCTCTCCAGTTTTCTTGAAAAACTTTCTTAACCTCCTTGCTAGCATGGCTAACTCTTCATCATCCGGTTCACTACCTCCATCACTCTCATATTTTGAAGCTTTGAGAGCAATGCTTTTCTTCTTCTCCTCGTCTCATTTTTCTACTGCCAAGTCTTCTTCATATGAAATGAGAGAACCAATTAAATCATCAAGAGGTAAAGTATTTAAATTTTTGGCCTCTTCAATGGCGGTTCTTTTAGGTCTCTATTCTTTTGGAAGTGACCTAATGATTTTCTTAACTTTCTCACTATTTAAGAAGGTCTTCCCTAAGGCACCTAGGGTGTTCACTATGTCCGTGAATCTAGTATACATAGAATACACATTTTTATTTTGTTCCATTTGGAACAACTCATATTGACGAGTGTATCTACTAATTTTAGACTCTTTAACTTGATTTGTCCCTTCATAGACAACTCAAGTTTATTCCATATTTCTTGTGCACTTTCACAACTAGATACTCTATGAAATTCTTTCTTATCAAGGGCACAAAACAAAGCATTCATAGCCTTGGAGTTTAGAGATATTTTTCTCTTTTCTAACTCACTCTATTGACTTGATGGTTTAGGAATATCATCTCCTACTTCATCTTTAAACATAGGCATGAAAAGACCATCACAAACAACTTCCCAAATTTCATAATCTAAGGCATGCAAATAGATTCTCATTCTAGTTTTCCAATAAGCATAGTCATTACCATCAAAGAACGGTGGTCTAGTTATAGATTGCCCTTCTCTAAAAGTTGAGTCATTTATGGTTGCCATGGATCTTTTACTCTAGACGATTAAGTCCTAACAAGAGAACATGGCTTCTGATACCAAATAAAATACTAGTTATGCAACCCAAGAGGGGGGTGAATTGGAATTAAAAAAATATTCAATTTATAATTAAAAGCTCAACGCAAATATGAAACAAATCCAAAGCAATAACAAATGAGTTAACCACAACAAAAAGGATAAAGGAAGAGAGATTCAAACACTGAGATTTTTACATGGTTCGGCCAACCTTGCTTATGTCCACGCCTCCAAGCTTTCCGAGCTTGAGGATTCCACTAAGCAAGCCTCCAAGGCTTCAAATGCTTACACTTGACTTCCAATGTGTCAATAACCTTTACAACAAGAGATTATCCCAATCTCTTAACCCAAGTGTATCCCAATACTTACAATCACTCAAAGATAAAAGATTATAAACTAGTTCTGTCTCTCACAATATTTAAGATTACAAGATAATACCCAATATGTGAATAGATGAAGCAAGAATATATTTTAAAGCTCAATGAAGATTGTACTCTCAAGTATAAGCTCAGTAGTTGTGTTGTGATCAAGCGTCTTTGAATTTGAATGAGCTTATTTATATCTGGAGCAAAAAATCTAGCCGTTACAAACTGTCGGTCCGAAAACGGTTCGCCGTTAACCATTAACGGTTAGCCGTTTAGGTTGGTCAAAAGTTACCGTTGGGCCAAATTTCAAATAAACGGTGTGCCGTTAAGGGTTATCCTTTCGCCGTTAAATTCCAGAGACCTGCAAGATGAATATCAGTTATCCGTTTAAAGTAAACGATTAAGGATTTGCATGAAGTGACTTCTCTGGATATTATCGGTTGACCGTTTGTAATAAATGGTTCGCCGTTTGTTTCCAGTAACCTGCAAAATAATTTAGCCTTATCCGGTTTTGTTAATCAGTGCCAGAGGAGGACAACCTTCAATTCTTGATGTTATCGGTTAACCGTTTAAATAAACGGTTCACCGTTAAGTTCCAGTAGCCTTCCTATCTTTTGTGTTTTCTGTTTTTCATAAACGGTTAGAGCTTTAGGCAATATGTTGCTCTCTGGTATTAATCGGTTAACAAGTTTAAAGGAAAACGGCTTACCGTTTATTTCCATAATCACATTTTAAACTAGATTTTATAGAGAATCATTTTTGAATTTGAAAGTCCATTTTTTTTAAGAGAATAATTGGAATGATTATAAGGCTTTCATTTATTAAGGGATAGTTCCAATATTTTAATCAAAAACCGATTAAAGTTTGTTATCATCAAAATCAATATTATTAACATATTCATGTTAACAGAAATAACCAATGGTCGTACCTTGGTTATCGACTAGTTAAGGAGAGATTGGCTATTAGAGGGTCTCAGTAGTTATAACTGGTCTATTCATAAGTAGTAATGATTTATATTTGAATCAATGATCAGTAGTCGAATCAAGCTGAGTTAATTCCTTCAACCAGAGCTTTTCCCAATTTGAATTACAATTTGAATTTGCATTCTTGTTATTTTAGTTTGACTTTTATTATTGTCAACAATCCCCCCATTTTCCATTTTACATTTTAAAATGATTTAAATAATTACCGATCTCTGTGGACACGACCCTGCTCAATCACTATACATAATTTATTTAGAGTAGATATTTATTTTTGCTGGATCAAAAATATGTCTTTGACATTTTAAAAGGATATTTGACTACTTGATGCTCGTACTTCACATTTTTCAATGGAAAATCAATTGCATCTTTCACCTATAGATGGGGATCCTTTACCCAATCTTTTGAGTTACCGTTGTCTTGTTGGGAGGTTGATCTATCTAACTGCTACAAGACTTGAAGTTTTTCTTGTGCATGTGTTAAGCCGTTTTATGTATGAACCATGCACAATGCACATGGATGCAGCTTTAAGGGTGCTTCGATATTTAAAAAGATCTCCAGGAAAAAGGTATTTTGTTTATTTCCTCTAGTGATTTGCATATCCGTGGGTATAGTGATACTGATTAGGGCAGTTTTCCTGGTACCCGTTGATCAGTTATTGGATATTATACTTTTCTTGGTAGTAGTCCTATTTCTTGGAAATCAAAGAAGCATAATGTTGTTTCTCGCTCTACAACTGAAGCTGAGTATTGTTCCATGGCAGACCTTTCATGTGAGTTACAATGGCTTAAGGTTTTGTTTTATGATCTCAAGGTATCATATACTGCTCTTATGCATGTTTATTGTAATAATCAGTTAGCATTATACATGCTGAGAATTAAATTGAATTATACATGCATAGTCTAGTTGAATCAGTAATTTGGATTGCAAGTAATTTGGATTGTTATGAGTTTGTTTTTGTTATTACTAACTGCTTGCTTCGGATACTTCAAGATAAAAAATGTGGTAGGAGTTTCTTAATTCATACCCAAAAGTTAGCACATATGTTGAGGGTTGTGGTCAATTTATATATTTAGTTTAAAATATATTCTCAATCGATGTTGGATTTAACACACTCGTCACAAATAAATTTTATCATGTGGAAAAATAATGTAGGCTCATTCATGCATAGTTTAGCTTTGGTACCACACAGTGGCTGATTCAGCTCTTGATAATGTTTATATCCATCTCAAATGTTTAACAATTTGTTGTGAGAGTATGTTGAAATAGAAATTTTTTGTTGTGCAAATATTTCTTTAAATCACAAGTAGCTAGTTACAAGAATTACAGTTTATTTTCAAAAATATACATGTCCGAAGAGATCATTTGTGATGCTTATATAAATGGAGACTTGGCTGCAACATGGAGAAGAGTTTTTAAATGTTTGAGGAAATATATTTTACCCTACCTATACTTATAAGAGAGGATCAACAATTGAATCTATATGGACTCGAATAGGTCCCTTTAATGTTATTGAAGGCACCAGCCTACCATTAGCCAACATCTTTAGTGGGCGTTTTTATTTTTCTAAAGGGGCTAATTACTTGTCAAGAGATTTACTATAAAGAAGTATTTTGGGATTGTTTCAATAATTGAGAAGGACATGATGATATTTTTTTAAGAAGTACTTTTTCATGGGTTCAGAAAAGTAAGTTGAATATGTTTTTATTTTTACTATAAATATGTAACATAAGCACACGGAAATGAAAAAAGAAAAAATAAGCTTGAAATCAATTTTTTTTTAAAAAGTAATAAACTTGCTCTTTTTCATTCATTTTTTTCAGATATGTACGAATATTTTTATGATTACTTGAATATGCAAATGATAAGAGGTTAATAGAAAAGGAACAAATGCTCTAAAAACACTTAGAATTTCAGATATTCACTAAACAAACTCTAGTAAAGTAAGCACATCAAAAGAACCTGATATCTTGGCAAAATAACAAATATTTGATTTATTGATAAAATTAAAAGACACCACAAAATAACCATAAAAAAAACTTGATATATATTACAAAATCTTTAATTTCATATTTAAATATTATTAGTATATATTACAAATCCCAAATACTTCAATAAACAAGATATCCTATTCTCGTAACTATATAATCTTAAATACATAAGAATTTCTACCATCCAATCAAATGCCTACTAATTGCGGCTACATTTAACAAATTTAGAAGCTAAATTGATAAGGATGACTGCTTTTCACTCTTTGAACATGACTGCTTTTCACTCTTTGAACATAAGTAGTGCATTTGTGTTATCACACCAGCAGTTTCTCTGTAATGTTGCTTCAGCTGAAAGCTTATGAAATAGGAAATTCTTGTCTTCTTGATTATGCGACTCGGGAAGGGGATTTGTAAAGAGTAGCTGCTGCCCTGGAAAGTGCTCCTGCCTAGTGATTTTGTGTGCCCATAATATTGAACTTGAGACGAGCCCTCCTGCACGCCTGCACTGCAATAAAAACGCTCATATAATTGCTTCTGTAGAGCTTTGGACCGCCAAGATATGAACACAACCACAGTGCCATTTATTGCATAAAATATAAATGCCGAGCTAACTTGACTAATTTTACAAATTTGGTGATGATGCATTTAAGATTATGGTTTAAAAGAATAATTCAAAGACAGCGGTTTCAACTGCCAGATTAACAATTCTTTTATTTCTATTAAACATAAAAAAAGAAAGAAAAAGAAATGCGAAGAAGTAAGAGAGATAGAGGAATACAGGAACTGAAGTCTGCCACACAAACATCTTAAAGCATTTCAGGATCAGCAGCAGTAGTGTTCAAGATCACAGCAAAAGTGACAACAAAAAGTGTCAAAGCACTAGCAGCAGCAGCAGCCATGGTTACAAAAGTTCAATTATGAGCTTGTTATTGTTGCAGGCAAATAGAAAGAAAGAATAAAAGAAATGTTGAGAAATTAAAAAATTTTATCAGCTTATCCACTCTCACTCCACTCCCCTCGTCCTCGCCATTTTCTTTCTTCTCTCAACAATACCACTGTCGATGATGACAAGACCGTCGACAACGACACGGTCATCGCCAAGTTATTATTTCATGATTTCTCTCTTACGCACTCATACATAGTTTCCATGTACTATGAAAGAAAGACACATAAAAAATTAGATTATCATTTTCTACTTGTGCTAATTGACATCACTGATTTCAGGCTTTCTTCCAAAACAAAATCAAAGTAGAAGAATCTCATCACAAAGAGTAAGTACACAGCAAAAGTAAGAATTTTTTATTCATAAAAGCTTAAGCCTTTTTCCGTTTAATGTATATAATAAAAACAGAGGTACTTCGTTCTCAAAACAACAAGTCAATCAAAAGCTAACAACTTTTTCGCCCTAGTGAACCAGTTGCTTATCTCCTCCAATAACATTTTGTTCATCCATTCGGAAGAGCAGATAAGCAAGATCATAAAAGAAACACAAAACCCACAAAAACAGAAATCTCGTACGCATTAATATAGAACAATGAAAAATCTACCAAAAATAATGAGGAGAGTGTAAACAGAGGAAGAAGAAATGCAGGGAATTACCCTGAAGAGAAGGGGGAGATTTGGGCACCCTGTTAGCATATAATTTGCTAACCATGTCAACTAATTAAAACACACCCAACAATTCTCACAAGCATCTCATCAAACACTTTGCAGACACCATACCAGTCTCTAAAAGCTATGAATGACTAACACAACTTTTACCATTCACATATCAAGAAATCAAAACATGGAAAACAAATTCCAAAACCGTGTATTAGTTGAATAAAAATAAAAGAATTAGTAAACCTACTTAAAATTCAACAAAAAGAACCAAATTAATTTCTTACTAAATTCACATATAAGTAGAGAATATTTAATAATTATTAATTATTTAGCTAATGCTCACCTTACTTAATTAGCATGCCCAAATCTACAACTGCTTCACCTAAGTGGTGCTTTTGCTTCTTCTTCTTTAAACAGCCTCCAACAATGCTCTTTAACTTTGACCAAGGCATCCGGCCACGATCTTGAAGCTAAATTAAACCCCTCAAATCATTTTTCTCGATGACGAAGATTGGCATTAGGCAAAAAAGTGGCTAGAATTTCACGGCCGTGTGAGATTCTATTGGATTATAATAGGAAGATTTTAAGGTTAGGGATTGAAAAGAGGCGAGATTGAGAGGGAAAATTTGAGTTGGATCGAGAGCAGGCTCGACCGCAAGGGAGAGGAAGCGAAACCTGTATTGTTGAGCTGAGCCAGCGAAACGATGAAATGCAATGGGATGGATGGTAGAGGGCTGCCTGCGCCCAAAAGCAATTATTCACTGCGGTTCCCTCCAGTCCATTTCGTTCCCGGGTTAGGTTAGGGGAACATTCGAGCGATTGCCTTCGCGGATCCAAACACGCTCGCCGGTACACTTTCTGGCTCGCAACGACTCAAATGGGCGGGTATTCTTCGCTTTCCTTTCTCCTTCGGGTAGTTGAAGATAGGTGAGATTGAGAGGGAAAAATTGAGTTAGATAGTAAGAGATTGTGTTGGATTGTAAGAGAAAGATAAGAGAGGAGTGGCTGAGAGAAGAGTCGGGGTTGATAAGACGACGCAGTTAGATTAGAGTTTTGTGAATTTGGTGAAGTTAGGGTTTTTTAGATTTGGGGAGTTTAGGAGGGACGAGAAAGACTAAAATTTTTGGCTAAATTAAAACTTAAAAAAAATAAATGTTTGTTTAGTAGTTAGTTTTCTGAACTAGAAAATTTGAGATTTGGTCGTCCTGGTCTTTCTTTCGAACTTAAACGCTTGAGTACTAGAGGTCCTCGGTTCGAGTTCTATTTAGAACCTAATTAGAATTGCTTTATTTTTATTACTGATACCTTAATGTCAGAAATCTCTGATGTCTAAGTTACAGACACTATAGTATCAGTAATTTGTGATATTTTTATGTTAAACACGGAAAATGGTCCATATGTATGAACATACTGATACTTTTTAAAAAATTGTCACAAACCAAGTGTGAGTAAAGACCATTTTTCTAGTAGTGATTTGTTATTAAATATTTTAGATATAAGACGTCCACTATATAACGCAATTTATAATATACTTAAAAGAGTAATTTTGACATATTGTTGAAACAAAACAATCCCATCGTTTATTTTATGTTGCTTTTACTGAAATGGAGAAAATTTCATTGCTAATTAAATTGATTAATCATCTTGCATGTCTTAGTTTATGCATTATTTTTCCCGAAATAAAGTTCTGTTTACTTATATAATAATCGAATATATTTATCTATATAAATGATGTAATAATGAGCAGGCCTAAGGAATATATAATAAAATAAATAGATTAATTATCCAGCTTGCCCTAAATATAGGGAAGAGATGTAAGAAGTCCTCTTCGATGGTAAACTGGCAAGACCAATCCTTTTTCAAAATTATTAAAACAAACAATTATTATTCCTATTTAAAGCCCTCTATTCTCCTATCCAAAGGCTCTTTCTTTGGTCTTCCACACATTTTCTTTGATTATTTTCCATTCTCTTCATCATCTCTATCCTTTCCTTTTCTCTCTCCAAGTTTTCTCTCTAATTTTCTATTTCAACTATTATTAATTTATCTCCCATGGGAGATCGTTCTCCGACTTCAGATAATGTTTACAGCATCTTCGGCCACGCAATTGGCAAGACATACAAATTTGTTACCAAATGGAATACTGATAAGAGCCCAACCAACAAATCAGAAAATGAAGCTGAAGCCAAATTCGATGCTAAATTTGAAGCTTACAAAAAGGTATATAATAATTTAAGATGTACATAACTCAACCTCTTGAATTTTTTCCTCATGCTTTCGTGATTCATTCAATACATGAAATATATGTACAAATATGCTTTATTGTTTTTCTAAACAATCTTAGTCGTCCAAAAAATTTTATTGAGCAACGAAATGAAGTACATCCTATCAGTAGAAATTTAATGTACCTTCTCTCTCAAAATCTACATAAAATATAGAAGAACTATTTGGCACACGTAGGTATTTCCTTAATTTCAACCTTGCCATAATTTCAGCCTTTGTTTCTCCTTGAAATATTAGGATATAGAGCCCTTTCTTTCTGCTTGAAATATTAGGATACAGAGCCCCTCATGCCGACGTTTATACTTATTTAAAATCTACCAACTCTTAATGAAATAAAATCGTCAGTTTCTATGCAATAATTTATATGGGGAACTAAGCTATGGCCTGTGGCCTTGGCCTGGCCTTGGCCACCCAGATAACAAAAAGTAACATAAAATTATAAGGGTCTTTACTAGAATTTAATCTATTTTGATGTGAAAATTTTGTCTCATTCCCCTCAAGTTTACGATATTTTCATGTTTCCATTTGGGCCCCCTCCAAACCAAAATTTTAATTACACTCCTGATTGATTACAAAGCAAATCTTTGCCTTTCAGTAACTTTTAAAAGTTCATGCTTTCTTGTAATCTTCAGGGACTGCAACGTAATGAATCTTCAACCACGGGGAAATATAATTCCCGCGGAAGCGTTGACGATAACTTCATTTCACGGTCGTCTGTTTTTGAAAAGTGTGCAAGCAGAAGAAGCCACACACCGTCACCAAAAACGGCATATATTTCCAACAGTACAAGCTGGCATAACCAAGATCAGAGAAGTACAAGCAGAAAGAGCGGGCCATTGTTATTATACGAACAATCATCCGACGGCTCAACTAGAAGAGGCGTTAGAACAACATCATCAGAGTCAACAGAAGGTTCAGTTAGAAGAGGCATTAGAACAACATCGTCAGAAATGTCGGAGGGTTCATCAAGAAGAGGCAGCAGAACATCATCCCAAGTATCGGAGGGTTCATCAAGAAGAGGCAGAACATCAACGGATTCGACTGAGGGTTCAACAAGACGAGGGAGAACATCCGAAACGACGATGGAGAGTACTGCAGATCCAAGCCTTTCAAGAAATATGAGCAGGCGGGGCCCTATTATATTCTCCCAAACCACCGCGGCAAGGAGGAAACCGCCGCCGGTTGAAAGAAAACTTACATGCACGCTTGAGGAATTATGTGAAGGTTCTGTTAAAAAGATCACGATCAATAGAGAAATCGTCTCCGATGACGGGTTTGTTTCTCTTCTTTCTTCTATCAACATCGTTTTATTTTTCTCTTTTTTTTTTCTTTCTATTCTTCTCTTCCTCTTGATAGTATACTAGAAACCCTAGCTAGGTTGTGGGAATATCTTTGGTACATAAGAATAGTTTGATGCATTGGACTATGTTAATGGGTATATTCTGAGGATAAATGTTAAAAGAAAGCTTCTTATTGATAATAAAATTTAAAAAGGATTTTATCCTAATACTTTCTGTCATCAAAATTCATCACTGAGATTGGTGGTTAGTAGATAAGACTAATATTTCGTATTGCTAGTGACTGACTCCTAGACTTGTCCAAAACCAATACCTTAACAGATTGTGTGTCCAAAACTAAAAGGTTGTTTGACTCTGGCTAGCTGCTATAATAAAACTTAGAACTGTATAAAGCATAAGCATTTTCAAATATTTTCTTTAACAAAAAATTATGAGAGATTAAGAATTATATCCTATTAACTGCATGTGTGTGTGGTAAAGTTAAAGTTTGTAAGTAGATTCATCTTCTTTCTAGCTGTAAGAGTTTTCAACCAGGGAAAACTAACATAAAAATTGACATTACTCTGCAAAAGTAATTTTCAAATGTATCAATTTCATATAGTGTGCATGTGTTTATGGCAGAAAAATTTACCAAGAAGAGGAGACACTAAGAGTAAAATTGAAGCCGGGATGGAAAAAGGGAACAAAGATTACATTCGAGGGAAAGGGCGATCGGAAACCCGGTTATCTTCCGGCGGATATAGTTTTCTCGATAGACGAAAAACGGCACCCTTTGTTCAGAAGGACTGGTGATGATTTGGAAATAGGAGTTGAGATACCTTTGGTTCAGGCTCTCACTGGCTGTTCTCTTGCTGTCCCTCTTTTAGGAAAAGAAAAAATGAATTTGTCATTTGATGAAATCATATATCCAGATTTTGAAAAGGTTATTCAAGGCCAAGGAATGCCAAAACCCAAAGAAGAAGGAAAGAGAGGAGATTTGAGAATTAGATTCTTGGTTGAATTTCCCACAAATTTGAGTAATGCACAGCGCCATGAAGCCTATACCATTTTACAAGATTGTTATTGACGATTGTATTGTTAACGTTAATGTAGAAATAGTCGTGGTCAGTCCTAGTCTTTTGTAGTAAGTTTAGTCCAAGTCAAAAGCATTGTTGTAAGTGGTTCCTTGTGTTTAGGAAGTCCACGATTGGTGTATTTGAGTCTATCCTTGTTTTGAGAGTAATGGGGGCATAGTTGCTTAGTGATTCCTGACTAGTAGGAGTTTGTTATATGTAGCTCTATATAATCATTTGTCATCATTCAACAAAGATCAATCAACTTCTAAAACAAATATTTATAGCATTATCTATTTTTTGAATTATCATCTTCTGTTTTAAATTCCTCTCATCCTAATAGGTGCAGAGAAGTGTGATTTGCCTTAGTGTTTTATTCCTTCTTTATTTCAAAATCTAGTGTCAGAGCCAGGTTCCGCCAATGGCCTACAGTAACAGTCTTGTTCAATCGCAACCTACTCTTCCACTCTTATAGGGCATCACTTATGATGTCTAGAGTACAAAAAAATGAGCGTTGTTTATCTCTCAAGATTTATAGGAGCTGGTCGATAGGGTTACGCTAAAGAAGGTGTTTCAACAGAGACACTTAAGGACACTCGAACAAAAGATGCCAAAGCTTTGTTCTTCATTCATTCATACTGTAGTTGAAGCCATTTTCGCTAGAATTTCTTCACCAACGAAATCAAAGGAAGCGTGGGATGCACTGAAAAATGGGTATCAAGGTAATACTAAGGTAGTTACTGTCAAACTTCAAACTCTTCATTGAGAGTTTGAAACTTCTTTTATCAAAGATATTGAGACACTGCATGATTATTTCTGTAATTTAACAGAAGTTGTAAATCAAATTCAAAAATTTGGTGTGACTTTAATTAATGAAAAAAATTGCCCAAGAAATTTGATCATGTGGTGGCAGCAATTGAAGAATCTAAAGATTTAAAAGTTTTGATTGTTGATGAGTTGCTTAGCTCACTTTTGTCCCATGAAGAGTGGCTGAAAAGGTACGATGATTAGCCGGTTGAGAATGCTTTTGATGCGGAACCACGAAGATCAGTGAGAGTACCAAAGCCTAACTACAAGTATGAAAGTTATGCTCGAAGCCCCGTAACACATGCAAGGCATGCGTGGCACATGCAAGACATGTTTTACGTGAAGATTGTGTGTGAATGAATACTGGAGCAATAACGGTTGGGTTACTACGTCAATTGATCGTGCATATTGAGTAGAGAATTAAATCGTGGTTGTTACGTTTGATTTGAATTCTGTTTCGAGTTTATAGCTAGGTTGTTTCATTAAATATTTCCTTTATTTTATTTGCTCGGTTTTGGCCGATATTGTTGGTTACAAGCAAAGTATTGTTACGCTTGCTATTATGAATAAGCTCCAGTGATGAATAAAGAATTATTCAGAAATTATCTCAAACGTTTGTCTGTGGCCGTTCCCACCAAAAGTAGAACAACTATATTTACTAGCAATTGTTAGAGCAATTGTTAGCAAGCATCTGACTGGGACCCTAACAGCTTTTCTATCCAAAGAAAAATCAAATGGCTCTCGTGAGTTTGGCAAGCAAGGGCATGAAGGTTATTTTTCTCATGGTAAAAAAGGGTGAAAAAATAGTAAAGGTGGTGAGTGTAGCAGTCCAAAACAAAGTGAGGCTAGTTATAAAAGTGATGGTCAAAAGCGTAAAGCCCGATGTTATCACTGTAAGAAATTTTGCCATATTGAAAGATTTTGTAGGTTAAAACAAAAACATGCAAAATTTGCTGAAGAGAAAGAAAAAGATGAAGAAGATGAAAAACTATTTTTTGCTTGTTATTCTGCTAAAGAATAGTGGGTATAGTAATCACTTGTCAGCAAACTTGGAAGCTTTTACCAGCTTGGATCAATCAGTGAGTATTCAAGTGAAATGGGTGATGCAACAATTCAAGAATCATATGGTAAATGCACTGTTGAGGAAAATCATGTGGAATGGGCTATATTAAAAATGTTTTATATGTGCCTGAATTAAGGTCAATTTCTATTGGAAGGGTATTCTGTGGTTCTTGAGGATAAGGCTTGTTTTGTGTTCCAAGATAGCACTAGACACTTGCTGATGAAAATTCCCATGGCCAAAAACAAAATTTTTCCATTCACTCTTAATTCTGACATGCATGCATTTGAGGCTTCTTTACTTGAAAAAAATTGGTTATGGCACCACAGATATGGGCACTAGAATTTCAGAAGCTTGGAGGCTTTCTCTAAACTCAAATTGGTGGATGGATTGCCGTCATTGAAGCATACGAGAGAAATATGTGAAAGTCGTGTCTATAGGAAGCATCGCTGGTAATTCTTTTACAAAAGGGTTGGCAAAAAGAGCTATGAAGTCCATTGAGCTCGCGCATGCAGATGTTTGCAGACCCATGCAAGTTGTTTCTCTTAATAACAACTTATTATTTGTTGCCTTTATTGATGATTTTAGCAGGCTGCATGGGTTTACTTTGCCAAAGAAAAATCAGTTGTCTTTTCAATTTTCAAGATAAAGTGGGAATGAAACTAAAAGACAAAGTAGGAATGAAGCTGAAAGACAAAATGGAAACACTTTGAAGATCTTGCAGATAATTCATGGTGGTGAATTTGTGTCAAAGGAGTTTGACAAATTCTGTAAAGAATTGGTATTCGAAGGCAACTCACTACTAGTTACACGCCTCAAGAAAATGGTGTAGTGAAGAGGAAAATTTTGAGCCTAGTGGAAACGACCAAAAGCATGCTCATTGAAAAGGCTTGCCAAGATGTTTTTGGGCTGAAGCTCTTTACACTGCAACCTGCATTCTAAATCAGAGTCACATCTATTGTATACAACAAAACTTCTTTTAAAGCTTGACGGGGATGGAAGTCAAAGGTAACTCATTCCAAGGTTTTTGGTTGTGTTGCCTATCAAAGCGACATAAACTTGAAGATAATAGTGTGAAATGTGTATTTTTGGGCTATAGCATTGAGACTAAAGGGTATCAATTTTACAACCCTCTTACCAAGCAATTAATTGTTAGTCGTGATGTTGTTTGGAGTGAATCAAGTGCTTGGAATTGGAAAGAGTTGCAGCAATGTCTAGCTGTAATTATTAAAATTGAGCTATTGAAAAATGAAGATTCACCTAGTGATAATGCAAGACATTTAACTCCAAGAGGCAACCCACTGACACCATCAAATTCTCTACCTACCTCTCCCGAATCGCCATCTAAGAAAGTCAAGTCTTTGATGGAGATTTATGAGCAAGCGGCAAGATGCAAATTTTCTCAGATCAATGAGACAATTTTGTTTCAAGATGCCACAGAATGTAAAAAATGGTGCCAAGCCATGAATGATGAAATTAAATCTCTGAAAAGAAATAACACTGGGAGCTTGTTGATTTACGGGAGGGAAAAGAAGTTGTTAGTTTGAATGGATCTATAAGATCAAATATAGATTAGATGGTTGAATATAAAAATATAAGGCGAGGTTGGTTGCTAAGGGATACAAGCAGCGAGAAGGTACTGATGTCGACGAAACTTTTGCTACAGTTGCTAGATTTAATACAATTCGAACTGTTTTGGTTATTTCTACCCATCACAAATAGAATGTATATCAATTTGATGTTAAATCAGCTTTTTTGATTGGTATTTTGGAAGAAGAAGTTTATGTGCAGTAGCCTCAAGTCTATGAAGTTTTAAGTGAAGAAAATAAAGCGTACTGGTTGAAAAAAGTACTTTATGGATTGAAACAAACACTATATGCCTGGTACAATCGAATTAATAGGCATTTCAAGCAACATAGTGTCCACAGTAGTGAAAATGAACCTATCTTCTATGTCAAAACAAAAGGTATGGATGTGTCTTTATGTTGATGATCTTATTTGTATTGGTAATAGTGTTGGATTAATGGAAGAATTCAAATCTAGCATGATTAATGAATTTGAGATGACTGATCTTGGCTTGATGAGTTATTTTATTGGGCTGGAGGTGAAGCAGCATGACGGGAATTTTATTTCTCAAGAAAAATATGTAAATGGTTTACTTGAGAAATTTAACGTGAAAGAGTGCAATCCAGTAAAACTTCCTATAAACACCAATTAAAAATTCAGCTTGAATGATAGGTAAGAAAAGATTGATGCTCGGGTTTATCGAAATTTGATTGGGAGCTCATTATGTTTGACAAATAGCCGAATATGTCTTTTTTCAAGGTTCATGCAGAGTCCATGTAAAGTTCATTATAGGGCTGTAAAAGAGTGCTACGATACTTGAAAGGGAATAGCTTATATGGCATTTGGTACACTAATATTGGAGATTTTCGATTATGTGGTTTTTCAGACAGTGATTGGGCAGGCTCTATTAATGATTGTAGAAGCACTGCAGGCTATACTTTCAACCTCAGCTCATGTGCTATCTATTGGTGCTCCAAAAGGCAACCATTTATTGCATTGCCATCATCGGAAGCTAAGTATATTGCAATAACTTCAGCAGTGTGTCAAGCAACTTGGTTAAGGAGAATTCTAGAAGAATGGAGCAACATAAAAAAGAGGCAACCATTATTTACCGTGATAATCACTCCACAATTGCAATGACTACAAACTCTGTGTTCTATAGTTGCACATGACACTTAAAGACAATGCGTCACTTCATCAGATTGGTGGAAAATAGAAGCATTAAGATGTCCAATTGCAGTACTAATGAGCAGCTAACTGATGTATTTACAATGCCTCTGTCTTTGGAGGATTTCCTTAAATTCAGGGATAATTTAAAAGTCGTTAGGTTTCTACATTAAGGGGGAGTGTTTACATTAATGTAGAAATAGTCATGGTTAGTCCTAGTCTTTTACAATAAGTTTAATCCAAGTCAATAAAATTGCTTTTACAATAAGTTTAATCCAAGTCAATAAAATTGTTGTAAGTAGTTACTTGTGTTTAGGAAGTTCATGATTTGGTGTATTTATGTCTATCCTTGTTTTGTAAGTTACGGGGCTATTAGTTGTATTAGTGATTCTTGACTAGTAGGAGTTTGTTAATGTGCAGCTCTATATAATCATTTATTATCATTCAATAAAGATCAATCAACTTCTACACCAAATATTTATAGCATTATCTATTTTTTGAATTATCAGTTTTTATTTTAAATTCATCTTATCTTAATAGGTCCAAAGATGTGTGACTTGCCTTAGTGTCTTATTCCTTTTGTTTTGGTCTAATTTTAGTTAGCCTAAAACATTATGAGAGCTTCCCTATAACCGGCGATTCTTCCTTTCTAGAGGTGGTTTTCTAGATAAGATGGTGACTAAACTTCTTGGAGGTGGTGGCCTGACACTACAAGAAAATTGTTAATAGATAACTGACAACTTATGACAAATTCTGGGTATATCATAAAATTATGATAGACTTGTGACATAATTTGCAATCTATCATGAATTAATTATGGCTTTGTGATAGAATTATTTTCTATCACGAATTAATGATGGTTTTATGATAGAATTATTTTTTTTTATCATGGATTAATGATGGGTTTGTGATAGAATTATTTTTTTATCATGAATTAATGATAGTTTATAAATCTCACTGGATTTTATGGTATTTTGATATAATGTTGACACATTAATTGTGGCACATTAGGTACTTTATTTCATATTTATCCACACACATAGTTAGTTGAGAATTAAATGATATAATAATTAACTGGTAAAAGTAAGGCTAAAAATAAGAGAGTATTAAAATTATAGTTTGAATACTGAGAGTGGATCCCGTAACTTTAGCTTATTTTTAAATCAATTTCAAATAATTTCTTTGCCCCGCAATTAATTTTCTTTGTTTTAAATTGACTACTAGATTTTAAATTTCCTGTGGTTCGACCCCGAACTCACCGGGTTATATTATAACTAGACACTCTTATACTTGGGAGTAATAACACTTTTGAGTCGTGTCAGTTGGGAAGGCCCTGAAATAAAAAAAAACGATTACTAAAGGTGACGTCGGTGGCACTCCGACGATCAATTCAATGAGAGATAGGATGGAGTGAAAGGTTGCAGGGAAACCCTAGAGCAAGAAGAAAGTTGAGTGCTTTTAGTGTGAATGAGTCGCTTACCTCATGTGAGACCAACCTGACCTTTTTAAGAAGAGTGCCCCTGAAGGCATCTTTGTGTTCTTGTGGACAAGTGGCGGGTTGTCATTGTTGTTTTCCCTCTTCAGGTAGGGTTTTTAGGTAATTTGGCTTCATTTGTGGAGACTATTAAGTTTGCTGAGGCTGGACAGCTGCTAGCGTAGGGATAGTCTGTGTTTGGCAAGGTGTCCTTAACTCTAATTGGTTTATTTCGAGTTAGCTAATTAGGTGGAGGAGCACCTGGTTTTTATGGAGAGAATGTTGGTGGCTTGCCTGTAGTCCCCCTTCCTTACCTCTAATTTAAGCGGTTTGTTGGGTGATATTTAGGAGGTAGTATAAGTGGGTACCGTACTACTATGTGGTTTCACGAATGTACCATAGGAGGTATATTCTATTATTCTCTGATGACTCGTGTGGTTGACACCAACTTCTTGAGATTTTCCCATCTCACCTTCTTCTTTTCATCTTTCTATTGTCAACGTTCAGTTTCTACCTCCCTTCTCAACTTCTCCTTCATTCTTTATTGCAATCTTGAGCCTCGTTCCCTATGTGAGATCTTCCTATTTTTTTTCGAGGTATTCCCTTTCATCCTCCCTTTTCAGCTTCCCCTTTACCCTTTGTCATGGTTCTGAGTCATACTCCCCATGTGTCAAGCCTTCAATACCTTTAGTCCATATTTTACCACCAACACCTTCTTTATTGCAACATGTTTTTGTTCTTGTTCTTCTTTTTTCATTTTTTCCTCCCTTTTAAATATTATTATTTTGGACCATTTTCCCTCTCATGCTCTCTTTTTAAAGTCCTATAAGTTAGAATCACATACGATTCATTAAGTTTGTTAGTAAATTAATTGGATTATCATGTATGCTAGTTAGTTTGTATTTTACTTAATTTATGAGAAATTAGAGAACTTTAATACTTCACTATTCACTCTCTTCCTTCTCTTCTTTCTCACAACTCACACAAACGAAGTTTAGAATCATACTTCACTATTCACTCTCTTCCTTCTCTTCTTTCTCACAACTCACACAAACAACTAACAAGCAACAATAGCAAGTCATCATGGCAGCAGGCTAGCAGCAACACACCATTTCGACCAGATCTGCCGCACCGACGACAAGATCTACTGGCTGCTTCATCGACGGTTGCTCCACTTTACTTCGATCGAATCTGCTCTTTTGGCAATCATTGACGAAACTGGTGAAGCCATCAACGAAACCCACTGCCGCTTGATCCATTGGCCACCGCTTGATCTGCGAGAAGCCATCGACGGTTGTTCCAACGAGATCGAGACTGAGATTCACCAAGTCCTCCAAGCTCGTAAATTTTTCAATTCATATTTCAATTTATATTTTTTTTATGACAATCACTGGCAAGGGGAAACGAACTAAAATGAAGTAATTTCGTAAAAGTAATCTTGTAATAATTAAATAATTATAAAACAACCCTAAAATTAACAAAAATGACTCAAAATTGTCCTTGACCCGAACTAGACCCAAATTTTCAATCCGATCTGAATACAATCCGATCCGATCCAATCGAAAATTCGGGTTGAATTAAGATGAATTTCTCTCCAACCTGATTAACAATTAGGCAAGAACAAGGCATATCTAATGGAATAATTTCATTGACTTGTTTTGGGCTAATAATGTAAATATATTTGCACTTCATACTTTTGTTGCCTTTTTCATATGCAAATTATACATACTTCTAATGTCTTTGGAGTTCAAACCTTAAACCAACCCATTTGCAACCAAAAACAACTTAAGAAAATATGATTTCTAGCCAAGTATCATACGTTGGAGCCAAAAATTAAGGCTCTGGCTTAGCCTGGCTACATGCTTGTTCGACAATGAGTATCAATACCTCTTACAAAAAGTGCATCCCAATGCTTATTTATTCAATATCCACAATAATTATTACAGTAGTTAATATACAATATGAGCAGTATATTGATAAAATTTCTCACGACTGGCTGTTAAATTCCCTCCTCACTCCTGTGAGTAGAATGGGGCCATCTATAGTACCTGCATGTATGCGATACATGGATTAAAAATCACCATTGGATTAAATGGAGTGAATCCAACAGCTGATATTCGTTTCATTATTAAATAATAAAAAATTTGAGAGAATTGGAAACTTGTGAAACCGGTCATGCTTTTGGTTTAGTTTAAAAAATATATAAATGAAAAAAAAAATGATTTTAGATTAAAAACCCTCGCCGCACGCACGCATCACGACTCTCTCACCTCACCTCTCCTCGTCTTGTTCCATAACCATCAACGGCGGTGCGAGTCGGCAACGATCAACTGCAGCTGATTATCTTCTTCTCTGGCAACGATCAACGGCGGCACAAGCACGTCATCATTTGCGAATCAATCTCATGGCTTCTCATTTAGCGAACCAACTCGTACAAATCCCTCAAATTCTCAATCGACAAAGCCTTCAAGAACTCGAGACTATGAAAATCTAAAACCCAGCTAAAATCTCCGCCAAAAAGTCCAAGACCAAAAGATTGACCGTGTCGAGACCAGCCTTAAAGAATTCAGCCGCGATATGTCGTTGTTCAAGTTCAAATCCGACGCCATTGTCGCCCTCGTTCTGTTCGTCGTGTTTGGCATCTAAGAGGGGAAGTTGTTGCGAAAATACCATTCAAGCCCTTTGGGATTTTCATGAAGATGAGCCAACAGCGAACTTCGTTGATAAGATAGTGGTTTGTATTTTCATCCTGGTTTCTTCTGTTCTTTTTTTTTGTTTTTGCGCGAACTTATTTATAAAAAAAAATTAATTATTTTTAGCTATGTTCACTATTTTAGGTTCCAGGTGATGTGGTGCTTGACCTATGTAGCATGACAAACCAGACCATCGAGCTCGGTGGTGGCCTTCGTCAGGTCTCTTTCTAGTTATAATTTGATATTCTGGTTATATTTATTTCGTAAAACTAGTTGAAATCATAACGCTTTGCTTAAGTATTATGAATGATTTACTTCTTTATGAATATTAAGTGCATTAGATGTGATAGATTTAAAGTGATAACACTGGTTTTTTAATGGAATTAGTTTTGAATTGTTAATATAGCCGAACTCAGTATCCTCTCAACTAGTTTACTCGTTTTATGTTAAAGCTTTCAAAGAAATCATTTTTATATCAAGGAAACAAAGGAAAGGAAAATGATTGATTGATATTGAAATTCGTTTGGAATGATATTCAGGAATGTGATTCTGTTTCTTTGCATGTATGTGATACATGCATGTATTGTAGCAAGACCCTTATTTCCCTATTATATATAACACTCTGTACAGTACAACACAAATATTGTTAAAAAATCACAGTATTTTATAGAAGCCTCTTCCACAATATGGACAAGATGACTATGGCAACGGCGCCGGTGCCGGTGCCGGTGCCGGTGAAAATTCCAATGAAGATGAATTTGGACGTAGCCCAGAACAACATTTCTCGCATTGAAGAAACAGGTCGTTTAGGCAACAGTAATTTTGCTGAGTAGTAGAGTTTTGACATTTTTGATCAACATAACCTTCAGCTTCAGATATTATCCAATTCGCAAAGTCAGTAGCGCTTTGGACTTTACCATAATAATCAAATATTTGGAAAATATATTTCAAGTTCTTAAATAAATTCAGAAGCTGAATAGCCGGTAGAAGTTCTCTCCTGCTTTCTCTACAAATTGGAAAGAGACGAACGTAAAATATGTTAGCTTTTATGTTATACATAGCCGATGATAAATATTAACAGCATGTATGGATTGCGGATATTTACTTTTTCAAATTTTACAGCCATAACACCCAAATTTTACCATGATGAAATTTTCCAAAATATGAACACGAGTGATGATAGAGCCACAAACTCTTGTACAAATTTATCTTGTACAAACTGATGTGGCATTAATTCATTGGTTGAATGACAATACAAAATAACAAGAATAAATTATGTGGGCCAAGAGATATTTAATTCAACCAATGAATTAATGCCACGTCAGTTTGTACAAAATAAATTTGTACAAGAGTTTGTGGTTCTATCATTACTCCGTAAAAAATCATTGAGTTTAAAGTATCGCACAACCCCATGTTAGTCTCACGTGTTAATTCTTGAAATTTACCTGCAGTCCTTCAATTTAAAAAAAAAATTCTTGTAAAAACATTGATGACAAAAAATATCGTTTTTGCCAGATAAAAGATGATTAAAACTATCTAGCATGAACTTACATGAAAGTATTGTTATCTTCAGCTGTTGCTTGAAGAAAAAGAAGCCCGTAGATTAAAATCAAGACGGTTCCCAGCACAAAGGAAATCCTTGATGCCATTCTTCGAAATGTTTTTTTTTTTTTTTCCCTCCTGGTTTTCGTAAATGCTAATTAAGACGACTTCTGATATGAATGATCAGATTCAAGAGACTAATTATGCTGAATCAAAAGCAACGAGGTCTATATTTATAGTCATATTCTATGAAATTTTTCTTCTGACTTTAAAATTTAAAAATAATTTCTTATTTTCCTGGAAATTGTATGCTTACGTACATCGGTTGGAGATTTTTTTTTTTTTATTTCTTTTCAGATTGATAGAAAATGTCAAGATTAATGTTAGTACTTAACTTTTTTAGGTGGTATTCAACTTGGAAGTTCAAAGCTATGTATATATTATTTTTTTAATTTGAATGGAATGCTTTGACATTTTTATTTTTTTTTGAGAGAGCGTATAGGAATTTTAACAAATTAATATCCTGAAATTGGTAATACAAATTCTTTATACAAACAATTACGTTCAAACCAAGGGCCAAAAATTGGTTGAAATTAATAGAAGCAAAAAACAGCAACTAATTAAACTAAACAGAAAACAAACAGCAGCAAAACCAGCAGCTATTTAAATGATTAATACAAGTTTGTTTAAGAGTATGATAAGGGACTTCTCCGTTTACTTGTGTTTATTTATTCTTGAATTGATGTATTTGAAGACTTCACCATAAGCTTCTACGTATGTTGCAAAATCCATTTTCGTAAACTATAAAATAAATTCGAAATATTATTTTATAATAAAATTCTCCTAATCAAAACATGAATAAACGGCACTCATATTCGAGTTCTAAAAAAATAAAATTCTAGAAGAATCAAGAAAAATAGGAAAAAAATTTTAAAACTAAAAAAATGAATTTTTGGTTCAACCACAGGGAAGAGTGGCGCAAGCAGCTTTGGGTTGGATTCGTCTTGTCACAAGCTTTGAAATACTATGCTATACACTGAAAACAGACACCTGTCTCAAGTTATGCTCTCCAGAATGTATCCCACTTGTTATAAACAACCATCCTACATATGTCCCCCTCCTTTGAAAAAGAACTCATTCTCGAGTTAGGCTCATACAACTCATCATCATTCGGATGATACGCGAATAGATCAGCCAGGTTGAAAGTGTGCAAGATATTCCAATTGTTTAGCAATTGAAGCACTTAAGCATTATATTAATCTTTTGTGACATAGGAAATAATGGACCGTACTTCTGCTTTTCCAACTTGGAATGAATACCAAGAAATCGACTACACTACAAATGCACCATCCCCAAATCACCCTCCTAAAACAACTTCTTATGTTGGTGCTTGTCTGCCTCAGCCTTGTATGTAGCATTGGCAGCCTCCAAGTGAGCTCGAACCTTGGCATCAATCTAAAAAGCCTTTTTTGCCACATTATCTGCTACTTTTCTTCCTCCGGCCACGTAGGCATGATAGCCAAATCACAAACATAGCGTAGGGAACAAATGTAGACAATCTTAGAAGAGGTCTTGCCAATAGATTGATTAACCTTATTGCTGTAAGCAAACTCAACCTGAGGCAAAGTGGTTTCACAGTTCTGGTGCTTGTCACCACAAACACATGACAACATATTATCTAAAGTGCGATTGACCATTTTGTTTCTATCTACGAATGAAAAGCACTACTAAACAACAACTTTATGCCAAACTTATCCCAAAGATGATGCCAAAACCTACTGACGAACATCACATCTCTGTCAGAAGTGATAGTCTTTTGAATACTATGCAAACAGACCACCTTGCGAAAGAAAAAATGCGCAACTAAAGCGGCATTTTTAATCTTCTTACAAGTAATAAAATGCGCCATTTTCGAAAACCTATCCACCATCACCAATATAGAATCTAGACTTGTCCTTGTCCGTAGCAATCTTAAGACAAGATCCATGGACAAATCCAACCAAATATTTTCTAAAACAAGTAATGCCATGTATAAACTTGTATTCTGCGCATGTCCCTTGCCTTCTTGGCATACTGACATCTCTGCACAATCCTTCGTACATCTCTATTCAACTGTAGCCAATAATAATGCTCCTTCATAAGTGCCTTGGTCTTGTCTTGTCCAATATGTCTGCCCAGTCCTTGACCATGCAACTCACGGACAATATGCTTTTTTAAAGAGCTTTGAAATACACATAACTAATTAGCATTGAATAGGTATCCATCTTGAATTAGAAAATCCTTCATATTCTGATGGTTGAAGCAGTGATCCCAAATATATGCAAAATGTTCATCTTCAGTGTAAAACTCCTTTGAGCACTGAAAACTAGCAATTTCATTTACCAGAGTTACTAGTAAATTTGCTTGCCTGCTGAGTGCATCTGCCACCTTATTCTGCTGCATAGACTTATGCTTCACGACACATGTGAACTTCTAAATATAGCTTACCCATCTCGCATGCATCTTGCTTAAGTTTTGCTGGTTGTTAAAGGACTTCAAGGCTTAATTATCACTATAAAGCATGAACTCTTTCTGAATCAAGTTATATTCCCACGACTTCAACATCCTAAGAATGGCGTAAAACTCTTAGTCATGAGTAGATTTTTCTACCATGCTTCGTTTAGCTTCTCACTCATATGCTCAATTGGTCGCTCTTCTTAGGAAAGAACAACGTCAATTCCCATACCAAAAGCATCATACTAGACCCCAAACAACTTGTCCAAGTTTGGCAATGCTAACACATGTGTAGTGGACAACTTTTCCTTTAATAAAGCAAAACTTGCTTCTTGCTTTTCTCGCTACTTAAACTTCCTTTCTTCAAACATTCTATAACAGATGCGGCTATAGTGTTAAAACCACGAATACATCTCTTATAAAACGTCACCAGCCCATGAAAGCTCCTAATTTCATCCACAATCTTGTTCATAGGCCATTCTTTAATGGCTTGTATTATTGACTCAATAGTTTTAATTCCACCCACACCAACTATAAAATCCAAAAACTCTATATTACTTTATAGAAATATACACTTCTTTAGATTAGTATAAAGTTTATTTCTCCACAACACCTCTATAACCACTCTTAAATGCTTCAAATGCGTTATTATATCAATGGAATAAACCAAGATATCATCAAAATACACCACAAGAAATTTACAGGAAAAAGGCTTTAAAATATGATTCATCAAGCAAATGAAAGTACCTAGTGACTTGAATGGCATCATTAACCATTCATACAACCCTTAATTCATCTTAGACACTGTCTTCCACTCATCTCCAAGCCTAATTTGAATGTAATGATACCTATTGCACAAGTCGATCTTTAAGAAAACTCGAGCACCATCTAACTGATATAGTGAATCTCGAAATGTTAGAATAGAAAAATGATACTTCACTATGATCTGATTAATCTGCCTGCTGTCCACACTCATACACCAACTCTCATCCTTCTTTGGCACCAATAAAGATGCTGCAGCACATGGACTCATGCTCTCATGAATGAGCCTCTTTCGTAACAACTCATCAACATATCCTTGCAAAATCACATGCTCGTGAGGACTCGTACGATAATGGGGCAAGTTAGGTAAGCTCGCACCAAGAAATAGATCTATATGATACCACATATCTCGCAATAACAGCAGCCCATCTAACATCTCTGGTGGTGTAATATTAGCAAACTCAATTAATAATGACTGCAGCTCTTCAAGAATAGTCTTCACCTCGATCACACATTCCTTCCGCAGCTTCTTGCAACCATCACAATCACCCTCTAGATGGCTCTTGACAATAGCCAGAAAGTTCTTTCCTTTAGCCTTAGAATTCTTCTTTTTGTTCGTTAAAGACATCAATCGAACTTTCTTACTATTCCACCAAAATTCATACAAAAGATCCATTCCTCTATAGACTGCATCAACATCAAATTGCCATCGTATGCTTAATAACAGATGGCACATTTCCATATCCACTACATCACTCTTATAAATCTTCCAAATGGAGAAAGAAGCACGGCATACTTCTGTTACTCACGTTTGTACCCTTTCTTTATCTACTTTATTCTATAAGGTGCATGATATTTTTTGTTGAAAGCCCAATCACATCGACCAGCGCCTTTGATATTATGTTCTTATTGCTATCACTATTAAATTATCACATTGCATACTTTATCATTGATGGGGTCACGGGTTCTGAAAATCTTGTTGCGCTGACTATCCTCTTTATGTTTTGGTGTATATAAAATTTTCTGAGCAATACAATTCAGATTCTCGCCTTCTTCTGCCTCTAACTCAAAAGCTTTTTCATCATCCTCATCCTCAACAACATCTGCCTCTGCTAAATTCAAATTCTTTTAACAACAGTCACTCGATCAATAGCTTGGTTCTTCACACTTCAAATGCTTGTTCAGCATAAGCTTGGCATATAGGTTATTCTATTGTTAACTAGGTGGTTGTTGTTGCTTAAGTGGTTGTTGCCTTAGTTGCTGATGTGGCGACTGTTGCGTCTGACTACTTTCAACTAGAGCTGGCAAAATAGGTCATCGAGTTGTGTTTGTGTCGTGTCAAATTTAGGTCGACCCAAACCCGACCCATTTAATAGTCGTGTCAAAATATTTAGACCCAAACCCGACACGAAAAAATAATCGGGTTACCCATTAACCCACTTAATATCTATATATTAAACAAAATTTACATCAAACATTTACACACTCTCATACATACATAAATACATACATAATTTATTGATATTATAAAATGTACGTATCTACCAAAATATTATATATTTACACTATTAAAGTTTTAATTATATATATATATATATATATATGTCTAACAATATTTAACACATTTACATTATTGAAACTCTAAATGTATATAAAATTTTATAAATAAAATATTGTGTTTATATTCATCTTTTCAAAAAAAAGAAAAAGAAAAGAGAGAATCATCTTTAATATTTGAATTTTGATAACAATAACCAATAAATTATTTTAAAATAGAAAATATAATTGGGTTATTAATCAGGTAAATGGGTCAAAAAATTTAACCCTAACCCGACACAAAAAAAAATAGTGTCAACCCTCACCCAACCCATTAAATAATCGTGTTAAATTTGACAATCTATACTCATTTATTCGTGTCGTGTTCGTGTCGGGTAATCATGTTGTGTCAAATTTTGCCAGCTCTACCTTCAACCACTATTTTTTGCTTGTTTTTGACCCCAAGACCCCAAGACCACTTGTTCCATTCTGCAAACTAGTGAATTGCTACTAACGAGTTCTAGAAATAGCTCGTTGTCTTCGTTCTTACAATTTCTTAGCCCTAGCGACTGCAGAGCCCAAATCCTAAATTGTATCTATTATTTCGTCTATATTATTTCTTAACTGTCTGAAATTTAGGTTTATCCATATTATTTCTTGTGTCTAGACGGTAAAACTCTACCATATATTCATCCATATTAAGATTTAATTACCTATGGTTCTGATATTTGAAATACAGTTGCTGCTGGTAATCTGCTAGCAGGAAGTACTCTTTCATCATCCTCTACATTCTAGGCCATGACTTGATGAATATCTTTCCTATAACTCTTCTTCGATTCTATACGTGTTGCCACCATGTAGAAGCCATGCCCTTCAAATTAAATGCCATATGTCTAACCCACTTCTCTTGAGGAATATCCATATACTCGAATAAATTATCCACTGTCAATATCTAGTCCAAAAATTCTTCAACATGAATGCTACCATAAAAATTTAGAATATCAACTTTAATCTTATAATTTGAACTCTTTCCATGCCTCATATCTCTTTTCACATATTGTTTTTCTTTAGAATCACTTCCTAACTCTTCACGTGTGCACAATGGTATCTCTGTGTGGTTAAAATCTTCAGGTTATTCACCACGATTGACACCCTGAATTTCTTCTTTGTGATTCGCTCTCTACTATTGACGTCTCTCTCGATTTTCATCCATAAAAAGCCTAAGACTCTCGATTACCTACTCTATCACCACCAATCTTAGGCTATAGACATCTTTCATTGCTTGCAAGACTGCTTCTAGGGCTGCCTGTTTGATAGCCTCCATAGTTTGTGCTTACATCCCTTAATCATCATCTTTCGGACGATTACTTCTTTGTTCGTATGGTCATATCATGATGACAAGCGAACTTGCTCACTTGCTCTAATACCAGTGGACAAAATAGAAGTGTACAAGAGTTAAAGATAGTTGAAACAAAGTTTCTAAATAAAGAAGTTTATTGAATAATTCTGAATAGTACAAAACTAAGGTTTTAGACCCCTTTATATAATAGCCCTAAGTATTGTGAATTTGCCAAAATAGGCAAATTTAAAATATTATTTTATAATAAATTTCTCCTAATCAAAACAAGAAAGGAAAACAAATGGCACTCAAATCCGAGTTTTGGAAAAAAAATGATAAAAATCCTAGAAAAATTAGGAAAAATAGGAAAAAATGTTAAAACTAAAAAATGACCAGGAAAGAAATAGAATTTTTTGTTTGACCACAGGATAGAACAGCACAAGCAGTTCAAGTTAAACTCGTCTTATCGCAAGTTTCGAAACGACATATTATACACTAAAAACGGACACTTATAGTTAAAGTTATGTCCTCCGAAAAATATCTCACTTCTAATATACAACCATCTTACATGATACACGTTCACAAAATATAGTTATAAATAAAATTTCAAAAGTGATATGATACCCGAATTCAATTATGACCCACGTAAATCCAATTAAATTGATCCAACGCGTGCCCAAAGACTCCTTTTTTCACAACTTCATTAACTTTTTTATTTAAATCTTCTTCCTGATCCCATAATACCAAACTTCGAATAATCTTTGCACATGTGCGTTAATTATTTTTTTATTTATGGTCAAGATATATATACTAATTTCATAATATATTATATTATCAATAATCAATCACCAACTATATATTATATTATCAATAATCAATCACCAACTTGAATTTGTTTAGATAAAAGCTCGAATAAGAAAAGCATCATGCGTGAATCTATCTACATGTATGTAACATATCCATTATTCATTATTGTTTACTAGCTATTATATTGTGCTCTACGTTTTGTTTACATGATATCCCTATCTAAATTTAATTTATTGAAGGAGGTCTTCAAGTTGATCTTACCACTCTTTTTAATTTAAATCTTCTTTTTCTCATCTTTTTTTAATTTTCAATCATCTGATTTCCTAGTAACTTCAGAAGATTTCTTATTCCTTGAAATGTATTAAACAATAGTTATCAGAAGTTGGCGTTGCGCATTCTAGTATTGTCTAATAATACCATAACTACAAACATGCATGCAAGCATGCATGAATTAATTATATTAATATAATATGGATGCACAATCAATAGGAATTAAATTAAGGCGTGTTCATTACATATATATAATGCCAACAGAAAAAAAAAATAAAAAAGGAAAAAAATCACTTCTATGCATGCTGAATTATTCTTCAAATATATTGCCACTCTTTCTTTCTTTCTGCCAATTTTAGTCCATGAATCCACCAACACATTACGATTTCATGAATTTAGGTGCTTTGCATGCATGGCCTATCAAAAGAATTTTAAGTGAAGAAGAAACAGTAAATCCAATTGACAATGAAGAAAATATTCCAATCTACAATCCCAATTTAGAAAATAGGAAGAAAATTCCAATCTTGTTTCTAAATTTACCAAGAACAGAAGCTGAACAACACATCGTCAAGAAGTTGTCAGATGATCAACGCAAGCAATTGCGTAAAGCTGGACAAGTTGAGATCGAAGCTAAAGATACAGATGCTGGTAGTAATAATAATAATACAATGAAAATTTATAAGTTGTCATTACTGCTAAATAGTAAGAAGAGACTATATCGACTCGATAACTGGGGGCTTGTTGCTAAAGATAGAAAACTTGTAAAAGGAGCAGAAATTGGCATGCATTGGAGTGATGGGAAGTTGCATTTCTCTGTGTTATCAAATAATTAATTGTACATTAAAAGCTGTCTGTTTTTTTTTTAATATCAATAGTGTCTGCAGGGTTTGGACTCTAGCATCGTTTCCTTGATAACATTCAAGCCAAGTTAAATTATAAATTTATTGTATATATTTGTGTTCATATAAAAGATTAAAAGAAAAAGAAACAAATACATCAAGAACCTTGATTTAAACAAAATACATATATTTAATAAAATAAGTCTCAACTATAAAGGATGTTTTGTTTATTTCAGTAGATATAACTTAACTATAAAGGGTATTTCAATTATCTTAGTAGATATTGATTTCAGCACATACTTGAGAAAAATATGATAACTCTAATCTTGTACAAAAGAAATTATAAAATTTTAGAGACTTTTAAGATTTTATTTTTTTCCATTTATGTGAGTCCACCATTGACAATCTGTGGTACTGTCTATTTGGACTTTAAATATATAGATTTATAGTATAATCCAGAAATATACTGAAAATTAGTCCACAAATTAACATTGGAGAGAAATCTATCAATTTTTCACAATTTTGTGAGAATGGGAAGGAGCTCCATGAGCACTTGAATTGTTGTCCTCAACATTGTTGAGAGCACTAATCCCTACTTAATATAAAAAACTATAATTTTTTAGCAGAAAAAAGATGATAATATTCAATAAATATAAATTTCTAAGTTAAGAAAATAATGACTTAGATAACATATAATGGGAATAATACATATTTTTTTTTAGGTACAAAAACGAGCCTATCTAAAGGCTAAGCCAAAACAGTGCGAGGGTATGAAACCCCAGTACAATCATGCAGAAGCCATAAATTAGCCCCTGGAGGAGGAGAATTAAAAATGTGCAGACCAACAGGTAAGGATAGAGCAGAGTTTGCCAGGAAGTCAGCTGCAAAATTAGTTTCTCTGTAGGCATGTTTGATCTGCACTTGCCAGCCTCTGTTCAACAGATCCTTGATGCTCCTGATAAGTGATGCATACGCATTTGGCCTAACACTGTCATTAGCCACCAATTGAGTAACGTAAATACTGTCAACATCAACTTGAAGCTTTCGAATTCCTATATTCCACGCCAAGCATAATCCCTGGTAAAGGCCCCATAGCTCAGCTCCAGTTATGGAACCAACACCAATATTCATGCCAAAACCAATTATCCATTCTCCATCGCAGTTTCGAATTAAGCCCCCAGCACTAGATAAACCAGAACTTTTATGGCTTCCATCTGTATTAAGTTTAAACCATGGCCAGCTTGGGGCCACCCATCCAAAATGTTTTTCAACCTTCATGTCAACAGGAACAAATAAGCTCTGGTTAATCTTCTGAATTTCCTCAGTACGACACTTAATATCTATCACTATGTGGCTCGTGCTGTTGGTTACACCATTGTGAAGGTTTTGATTACGCCAAAACCAAAGCCTCCAGATTGTGACTCCAAAAAGACATGTCCAGTCAAAAAACCCTTCATACTTCTACAAGTTCTTCAAATTATATAACATCCAATCTCTGAGGTTCAGATTAAAAAATTGTTGTCGGATCTCAAGGGGTAGCAAAACTAACCAAACATGCTTAGCACCGGGGCAATCTCTCAAAGCATGGAGAGTATTCTCAATGAGACAACCACATCTCGCACAGCTCATATCAGCTCCAATGTGCCTTCGGAAAAGTTCAGCCTTAGTTTTCAGTCTATTCTGTCCGACCACCCACAGAAAGGTTCTGATACGTTGGGGTCCTCGCCAGTGCCAAACAAAACTCCAAAAGGAGTCCTCATCATTTACCGTCTTTTTTGACAAAGATAGGTATGCCGATTTAGTTGTAAAATCTCCTGACTTGGAATAAGCCCAGTACATTTGATCATTCACATCAGACCCGTTGGGAGGCTTTATCGCAGCAATTTTGAGGAGCAGATGATGAGGCAAAAAATTGGCAAAAAGTCTCCAATTCCAAGCTCCCTCATTAGTGACAAACATCGCTACACACTCATTGACCTGCTCAAGAGGTACCGGCTGCAAAGCGAAAGCATGCAAAGGGTATTCCGCTGTTGCCCAATTATCCCACCAAAATCTGACTTTGTTGCCGTTACCAATATCCCATTTTATTCCTTTTAAGACCTCCGGCTAGATTCCTCCCACAGCCTTCCACATGTATGATCCATACTTCGTAAGTAGGACATTTGGGAGCGAGGTATGATCAAGCCCATACTTTGACAAGAGAACTTGGACCCATAAACTATCCTGGAAGAAATTAAGCCCCACCCTATTTTCATAAGTAACGCCCCATTCATTAAACTAAGGTTCTTCAGGCCAAGGCCTCCGCAAAGTTTTGGTTGGCATATGTGATCCCATTTAACCAAGCTCATTTTCTTTTTCCCTGCTGTCCCACTCCAAATAAAATGTCGACAAGCCTGGTCTATATTATCCCGAATACCAGAAGGAATCTTTGTGGTCTGCATAGCATAAATAGGAATAGTTTGGATTACTGATTGAGTGAGAGTAAGCCTTCCTGCTAAGGACAAGTGCATAGCATTCCACCCTGACAGACGTTTGTTTACTTTGTCCAAAATCTCTTAGTAAGTCTGCTTGTTGACTCGAGAATGGATGACCGGCATGCCTAAATATTTTCCTAGGTTTTTAGTGACTGAAAAACCCAAGGCAGCGCCAATTTCTTTGGCCTCAATTGGATTCACATTTTGGGAGAAAAAAACTTGAGTCTTGGACTTATTGACCTTCTCCCCAGAGCTCATACAAAAAACATTTAAAACATCATTTATAACCATTGCTTGCATAGAGGACACTTCGCCAAGTAAAATAAGATCATCGGCAAAGAATAAGTGACTTAAAGGCGTACCTCCACGTGCAAGCCTAATCGGTTTCCAAAGTCCTCTCTGTACAGCATCATTGATCCCATGGCTTAGTCTTTCTATGCACAAAACAAAAATATATGGGGATATGGGATCTCCCTGTCGAATGCCTCTAGATGGTGTGAAACTCTCTGTAAGTTCCCCATTCCACTGAAGTTGCATAGTCGTTGTTGTAATACACTCCATAATAAGTCGAATAAACTCAGTGGGTAGACCAATCTCCCGCAAGGTTTCATAGATAAAGTCCCAACTTAACCGGTCATAGGCTTTCTCCAAATCCACTTTAATAGCCATTTGCCCAATCCTCCCTTTTTTCCGTCTCATCGAATGGATAACTTCCTGGACAATTACAACATTTTCCGTGATGTGTCTCCCCGGAACAAAACTGGTCTGATTCAGTCCAATGAGCTCTGGCATAATAGCTTTCAGACGATTGGCTAGCAACTTAGTGATAGTTTTGTAAATGACCGGGCACAAACTAATGGGGCGAAAGAGCTTGAGGCTAGTAGGATTATCTGATTTCGGAATCAGAACAAGCAATGTTCTATTCAACTCCTTTGGGACCTCGATGCCACTAAAAATGTCTTTAATAAGCTTACAAACTGAGTCGCCCACTACATTCCATTGTGTCTGGTAAAAGAGTGCATGGAGACCGTCTATTCCCGAAGCTTTCAAAGCCTTCATACAAAAAACAACATTCTTAATTTCCTCATCATCCACAGCTAGGCTGAAACCTTGTAGTTGACTCCTCTCAAAAACTGGAAAAGCATTACGGATAGGGCAAGGCTTATAGAATTCATCCTCCTTGGTATAGAGTTTGGAGAAGTAGGACACGGCATATTCTTTAATCGCATTATTATCCAATAGCCAGTTACCCATATCGTCTTTGATCATCTCAATTCTATTCCTTCTTCTTCGCTGAATTGTTTTGCGATGGAAGAAAGAAGTATTACGATCACCACACTGAATCCACTCCCTACGAGACTTTTGATACCATAAAAGTTCCTCTTGGGTTAGCACTTCCTCAAGCTCCTTTTTGAGTTGACATTCAAGTCGAGTCAAGTTATTAGAATGGTGGGTTTCGAGAGCCTGTTGGATGCCCCCAATCCTTGCTAGTAGGCAGTTTTTACGTTTGAAGATATTACCAAAGACATTACTATTCCAGTGTGAAGCCTCCTCCACAAAGTGTTTAGCCGATTGTAAATAATTCATATCTGGCTGCCATATGCTTGAAACAAGACTCTCAAACCTCTTATCAATTAGCCAAGAAGCGAGAAACCGAAAAGGTTTAGGGCTACTACAAGCAAATTGAATTTTCTCAAAATGTACCAAGATTGGTCTATGATCCGAGCACATTTTAGGAAGGTGTAGCACCGAGGCATTTGGGAAATTTTCAACCCATTTGTCATTACAGATAGCTCTATCAAGTCTTTTATGCAAAGAGCCACGAGCCCAGGTGAAAGAAGGCCCTTTGAACTCCAAATCACAAAGCTGATTGCGTTGAAACCATTCATTAAAGAGCTGGCACACACTGTTAGTTCTTCGAGATCCTCCCCTCTTTTCTGATGCATTCAGAATGACATTAAAATCACCCCCGAGAATCCAAGGCTCCTGAACAAAGCTGGCAAGCTTATCAAGCTCACTCCAAAGATGCTTCCTCATGGAAGGAATTGGGCTGGCATAAACGGTCGTGATTGAAGAAATAATTCCACCATTGTCAGAAACCCAAAAGTGAATAAACTGACGATGGTTCACTGTAACCTCCACAGCAAACTCCTCTTTCCAAAGAAGCCAGATTCCTCCCGAAAAACCCACAGCTTCCACTCTGTGAGATCTTGCAAAGCCACTACTCCTAATAAAATCATCAGCCCTGATTCCACTTACTCTGGGCTCCAAAATTGCAACCATAGTGGGATTATAATTCTTAACAAAGCCCTTGAAAGTTCGACGAAATCCCTTTGATGAAACTCCCTGACAATTCCAAAACATAATAGAGAACAACATTAAAAATAATGAAAAGATATGGAGAAAAATCCCTTACACCTCAGGCACAAAGTCCTGGTGTTCTAAAGCCAGCTGAGGTTCATCTTCTAAGGATCCCACAGACTCCGAATCCTCTGATTCCTCATCTCCGCTATCTCCTACGTAGTCACTATCTTCTGGATCATCCGTCAAATTATCCATATCCCATGCTTTCATGTCCGGAGGATCCCCCATAGGTTGACCATCAAGCTTCTCATATATTCCACCTTGACCAAGGAATAAAGGGTTGGGAGTAGTTGCAAAAACATTTTGAGTACTGCTGCTATGTATCTGCTCCAGGGTCACAACAGAATGCTTTGTAGGGTCAAGGGTTGTGGAGGCATTTGTTTTGTTAAAAGGTTTGGGCATGGCTACTTTATATTCACGTAGGGGACGGTAAGTGTGCATGGAGTTTGACGTGGAAGGTTCTGTTATAAAAGATTTGGATAGTTTGGGCTTCATGCTTTTTCCAACACGTGATGAAGGCTTAAGAAATGGTGCAACTGTGGTAGTTCTATTGGTGGGATGTGGATGCTTTTTATTTGGTAATTTACTAATTACTTTGGCATGTTGTTGAATTTTGCTAGCTGGCCCCTTTATTGGTAAATCAAGCACATGGGTTTCCTCAGTTGACTTTGTGCCCTTTTCCATCATATCCTCGTTTGCCAAAGGAGAAAATCACGAACCTCCATCAAACCTCCCATTTTGGTTTTGACTTGACTCTTTAATGATTTTTCTTTCCTTATAGCTCTTAACTTTTCCTTTTCGAGATACCATCATCCACGGTCCAAACTTAGGGTTACTGGATCTATCTGTCTTGGGTGGTGGAGCCGCCCTAGGGCTGATCGTAGACTCAGCTTGCACATTCACAGCCCCATGACTATCTTCCTCGTTGTTTGTTCTTTCTGGGCATGTAATACTTAAGTGACCATATTTACCACATTCATAACAAATCAGGGGGAGATTTTCATATTCAACCTTTTGAAGTTTGCCATCAAGCAAAAACTGGGAACAAAGAGGTTTAGCCAAATCCAACTCCACCGCTATGCGAGCAAATTTGCCTCTGCACGCAGACTCGGTGTTGTAATCAATTTTTATAACCTTCCCAATTACTTGCCCGAGCATTCGAAGAATTCTCTTGTGGTAGTAATGGAGAGGCATTCCTGGAAGACGGATCCATGCAACGACTGAATCAATGGTTTCCGTAGAGCAATCAAACCTAGGAGACCATTGTTGAACAGTCAAGTAGTGCCCCAATATAGACCAAGGTCCTTGCGTGAGAGCATATTGTGCATCATCCTCCGTTTTAAACTTAACCAAGAAAAAATCATTCTCAAGGTCAATCACTGTAAAACCCTGGGATCCGCTCCATAAGGACTCCAAACGGTTGCACAAGACCTTGTAGCCAATCATTCTTCCGAGAAGCTTGATAACCACAACTGTCCTCCACGGTTTCACGAGCTGCATATTTTCATCAACTATAAGAACTATCAAAGTCCTTTTTTTTCGCCATAGTTGTAAGTGTGTACATGAAATATTTTACAGTCGAGTGGAGCCAAAGTACATATTTTAGCTTTGGTCATTCAAGCATGTGAACTTTTGAAATTATAAAGAGTGCAGATTGAGAAATCCTCCACCAGTTTCGGACCTCAAGGATCCGCATTAAATGGGATGAGAATGAGATGAATTTTGAGGGAAATAAGAAATTATAAAAAATAATCATCAAATAATTACTGGAGAATAATTTGTACTCCCCACTGCACCTTCAACCCCGACCCCAGTCCCCATTACCTCACAATTACATTCTTGTTATTCTTAATTCATTTATTTATCCTAAAACATTTGCTTTTGATTTTTTTTCAAAATCAAAATATCCTCCCATGGGAATATAAAAGAAATAAGGTAAATACAGAATAGGATGGGGGGATAGGAAAATATTCCCTATATGGGAATTTTCTCAATTCTTACCCTAATAAGGTAATTGGGAATAGGGTGGCAATAACTAATGAGAATTGAAATTAAAAACGAAATCGGATATAGGGTCACGTGCAGAACTAATGAGTTATTGGATTTGAGCCCACCAACTCCAAAAGGGATTTGCTTTAGTTAGAGTCTGGAATCCCTTAATAGAAACAAACCATATATGTACATGAAGTTCAGAAGTTGTGACTAAATGCGGAGGTTTGCATAAAATACTCGTTCGAATGGAGTTGAAATGAAAAGAAAAAAAAAATGAACTCCAATCTACTTTAAGACAAAAAAAAAATAGTGTAATAGGATTCGTATTTTTCTTATCAGATTATTACAAGTCAGTAGAAGAATAAGGAAAGTTGAATGAGTTTTTCATAATAGATTCTGGTTTTTTATTAATTCCTTTAGGTCACATAAGCGTTCATATAAAATTACATAAAAAAATTTATGTTATTACTATTTCACTATTTGAAGAATTGTAAAATATCAAATAAATACAAAAAGTATTTTTTTTCCTATTATTTTATTATTATAACCTTACAAAACCTTTCATTTTATTACTTTTCCGTTAGGATTGTTACTTGACTAATAAAATATCAATTTTATCTTATGGCAAAATAAATAAATAGACATATCAAATGATAGTAAAATTATTGTTATGCCCTTAAATTATTAAATAATAATTTAATCATGAATTTATGAATAACCTTGAATTTATTGTAGCTATAAAAGTAGTGAATTGATTAAAATACCTTTGGACATTTTTGTTTAAAAAATGCACAATCTATTCTATTAAAAAAAAACATGTAAAGCCCTATTTAAGATCGATTTTGGGAGGCTTAAAAGTTAAATGCTAATTTTAGCATTTGGTAAATTTTTTTAAAAGTCACTTTTGCCATAAGATTTTGAAAAAAAGGAAAAGTTTGTTATATAGCCATTTTCAAAAACTCATTATCAAAATTAGCCATAAAACAAAATGTCTTAAAATAATAAACTACACACTTATTATGGACAAAATTATCCCTCTCCAAGGACCATTGTCGAAATTGCCTAAATCACTAAATCCTGTCATCGCCCATCATCACCTGTCATCTCATAAATTTCTTTTTACAGCCCATCATCACAATCTCACCATCACAGCCTCCATCAACAAAAGGTTCTGCATTGTCAACGGCGTGAGGATTTGACCTAAAGGCATGACTTTCTTACAATTTTATAGTATCTTTTAATTGATTGGCCAATTATTATTGATAGAAAAGCACACTAGGTTATGTATTGGCATGAACAATTCAAAATTTTTTTAAGATTAATGTTTGCAAAATATAAGCACATTAGGTGTTCGTTAAAATGTCTCTAAGAATTTTTTTTCAATCATCTCAATAAATTGTTGAGCTAGTTCCTACTGATACACTCTTTAATACCAAAAGTACTTACTAATATGAATTTTACAATTATTTCATATAAACTTTTACTTTTCTATGTTGGTGGTTGGCACCCATCGCCCGCAACATTTGCGAGTTAAGTGTGGGCGATGGCTAATATCGCTCACGAGAATTGCGAGCGAAGGCATCCATCGCTCAAGCACTGGCATCCTTCGCCTGCATTTCTTGTTGATATTGCCCACAAGAACTGCAAGTGAAGGCATTCATCACCCGGGCAATGACTAGTATTGCCCGCACTTCTCAAGGGTGATATCAATGAGAAATGCGCGCAAAGGGTACCATCGCCCAGGCGATACATGCCTTCCCCCGCACTTCTCGCGGGTGATATCAGCAAGAAATGTAACAACAAAAATATCCAAGGATACTTTTCTCAATTTGCTACTTTTATAGTTATAATAAATCCAACATTATTTATAAATTCATGCTTAAAACTATTATAAAACAATTTAAAGGTATAATGTAATTTTTTATCTACTAATTGATTTCTCTATTGTGTATTTTATCATAAATGGTAAAATTGATATTTTATTAATCAATTAATGGTTTTAAGAAAAAAAAGGGTAAAACGAAAGATTTTACAAAATTATAATACTACAATGATAGGAAGCAATACTTTAGTTTTAAGGAAAATCTGATAGGCCAGCAGGGAAATTTGATAATTCATAATTTTAGTAATAGTGAAACGATCGTAACCCAGAAATTTTATACAACAATTTGTAGATGCATCGTCAGTTTTGGATAATGTGCATAGTCCATAAAATAACAAGTGTTGGGTCGTATCATGGGCCTGAAGCGGCGGCCCTACGAGAGGCCCAACATGAGCTGTATCAATATCAAACTTTAAACCTGAGTCATGCGGCAGCTTCGTGTTCTAGGGTTTAATACATGCAGCAAACGCTGTCGCTGGATAGAGTAGTGTGAATTATCGGCTTCGCTTGCCTTTTAACACAATAATCAGAGACAAGCACGAGCAGCAATGGCGGGGAATGACGAGTTGAAGAAGAAGAGGAAGAGAAAGCGCAGCAGAAGCAAAGCCACTGTAGCAGAAGAAGCAGAGCAGCAGCAAGTTCCAAAAGAAGAGCAGGAAGAAGGAGATGATGAAGATGAAGAGATTGAAGAGGCCGCAGAGGAGAAGAAAGATAAAAAAAAGAAGAATAAAAAAGGGAGTGAAGAGAAAAGCCAGGAGAAACATGATGGTGATGAGGATGAAGAAGAGGAGACTAAAATTAATGTGAAGAAGAGTGGAGGAGGAGGAGGAGGAGGTGGGATTATGAGTACGACGTCGTTTGATTCTTTGGGATTGTCTCAGCACACTTTTAGAGCAATTCAGGATATGGGTTTTCAATTTATGACTCAGGTACATTTTCAAAGGTTTCCGTTTTAGGCTTATGCTCATATTATTTAGCTTTATTTAGTATTGAAGTTAGTAGGTGAAATTTGATGTTTAAGATTATGCTATATTACTTTGAGACTTTGATTTTGATGCCTGTGCTATCATCTATTACTGAGCTTTCTCAATGTTGAGCTAAAAATGAAAGAGTTTCAAGCGACCACTTTGCAGTATTGGCCTTGAGAATATACACTTGGGGTTCATTACTTGGCAAAGATAGAAAGGGATGGTTTAGGACTTATTGGATTAAATTTTATTTCAGGCTTTTCTCTCAGAGGAACTGACTTTACATGACATGTGGCTCCTTGATTTTGAAGCTGTAGAACTAGGACCTTGGTTTAAACTCTTTTTTTGTGGATGTTTTTGGGATGCTCATGGAAATCTTCACTTTTAAGCAGCGTTTTTCTGGAAATTTCTTCCCAGTGAGGATGAACTTTGAGGAAATGATTTCTTTCTCATTGTCATTTACATGGACCCTGTTAAGTAAACATAAAGTAGATCCGTGCAAAAATTTTCCGTATCTTATATCTTTTCAACGCCCTTCCTCAGGTTATACCTAAAACACTTTTAAGTCTTTTTAAGATTCCAGGAAGGTTTAATCATTATCTCTGGATCTATGCATATGATCTCTTTTTTACTTTCTGGTCCATGATTAGTATTTTACTTTTTCCAATTTGGCCAGTAGTTGAATGAAATTTATGTTTGTCACATAAAAATATTTCATTAGCTGCGTAGGAGTTCTAAATGAAATTTTCCAAAGAATGTTTCTGTCTTTCGTTTAGGAGCATTAAGTAATGACTTTTGTGAAGATCTTTTGTACACTACATCATCCAGATTATAAATGCAGAGAGTTTACGTATAACATGTTTGTCATATAATAATATTTCATTAGCTGTGTAGGAGTTCTAAATGAAATTTTCCGAAGAACACTTCTGTCTCTCGTTTAGGAGTATTAAGTAATGATTTTCGTAAGATCATTTGTACACTGCATCATCCAGACTATAAACACAGAGAGTTTACATATCATATTTCCTAAATTTTATATGTCGTTACAAATGCAGATCCAAGCCAGAGCAGTTCCACCACTTATGGTTGGCAAAGATGTACTTGGAGCTGCCAGGACCGGTTCAGGAAAAACCCTTGCCTTTTTAATTCCAGCAGTTGAGTTGTTGTATAATGCTCAATTCGCCCCTAGGAATGGAACTGGTGTTATTGTCATTTGCCCCACTAGGGAGCTTGCCATTCAGGTGAAAATCCTTGTAACTTTTTTTGCAGCTGATAATGTTAGCATTGTCTTGGTATTATGTCTTTAAATTTCTTTCTTTATAGACATTTTCTTTAATGCTTGTTGAAATGCTGTGATGATGTCTTTACAGTATGCAAGTTTGAATATTTTAGATCTGGAGTAATAGATTTAATTGTTAGGATTCTATTTGGAGATGCATTAGAAGAGAACTTAACAGTTTCTTTTGTGGGAATAGTGAGATTTACTGTCGAATTCCAATGCATCTTTTGTGGAAAGTAGAATAGGAATGGCTTATATGTTACAGTCTACTTGTAATATACCTATTCTACGAAAGGCAAAGAAACAGTGGACAATAGTTCAGGAGAAAAAGTTAGAAGAATATATTTTCGTTTACAGTTTTAGCCCACTAATATAGAAATGCAGGCATTTCTGATTTCTGTTTAGATTGTTTTCTTCTCCTAAAACCTTAATTATTACTGTCATCACTAATTCAACTTTCAAATGTACTAGACCCATGCTGTTGCAAAGGACCTTCTAAAGTACCACTCCCAGACTGTTGGCTTGGTTATTGGTGGTTCAGCTAGAAGAGGAGAAGCAGAACGTATTGTGAAAGGAGTAAATTTGCTAGTAGCAACCCCTGGTCGGCTTCTTGACCATCTTCAAAATACCAAGGGGTTTATATATAAGAATCTGAAGGTAACATAACGAGTGCAACTTTATATCCTGAAACATATTTCACTAACTTGAGCAAAAATATGCTGTTGTTTATATTATGTATCTCCAAATTTTGCTTGAGAAAATCTTGGACTTGCAGTGCCTTGTTATTGATGAAGCTGACAGAATATTGGAAGCAAACTTTGAGGAAGAAATGAGGCAAATTATGAAGCTTCTACCAAAGAAGGTATATTAAGTGGTAAACATTTATATGTTCAATTTAGAAGTACTTAACTCTTGACAGTTCTATTATGTCAAATATAGCCAAATATGACATGGTTATGGCAATTGAATATTGTTTAAGAAATGTAATATGCTTTTGGTTAAATTTGTGCTGGAATCTGTTTCCAGAATCATGTATGAATAGTGTATGATGAGAAGACATTTTTAGAAATGGTTACGTGAAGGTGAAGTCATTTAATTAATGCCCTTATAATGTTTTTTGCCAGTGAATAAGTTCCTTTGGCTTTTGATGTGGTTATAGAGTGAGTCTAACTTGTTTCTGGTGATGATTTTCTGTTGGAACTGGTACTTGGAAGCAGTAGTGGTTCAAAAGAGTTAATCAACTGAAAGCTATGCTCTATCACTTGATAACTTCATTTATGACCATGCAGACTTGATGCTGGGGCACTGGAGCCTTCAGTGGTGGATTTATTTCTAGGGTATTCCTGAGTATAGCTTGTACTACTTGCTATTCTGTTTTACCTCCTTAAACTTCAAGTTTTGTCGGCAATTGTTGCTTTAATATGCCGAGATCATTGATGGTCATTTCTGTTGTAGCTGCCTTTTGAGTATAAGTTTTTGTTGCATCATATCCAATGCTTTATCCTTATTGAGTTTCTACGTAATATGCAGGATAGGCAAACCGCTTTATTTTCAGCTACGCAAACGAAGAAGGTTTGTTTTCAAACTTATTATTATTAACTATTCGGTTTCTGGCCATATTTATAGTGAATATTCTTATAGCTCGTTTATCATCTACCTGGAAAATGATATATATCTTTTAGAGAAGATTTTTAGATATTTTCTTACTTTTTTTTAATGAAATCCTGAAGTAGTTTATCTGAATTTTGGCTCATGGGTTATAATTTTCACCCCTACATGATATCTGCAGGTTGAGGATCTTGCTCGCTTGTCATTTCAGACAACTCCAGTTTATATTGATGTGGATGATGGGAGAACTAAGGTAGATGTGGAGCAGAATTGTTGTCTGTAAATACAAGCACTAATACAAATGCACACATGCATAAACACTCAATTATCACCAATTAAACTAACAAAATGCTGATCATTTTTAGGTCACCAACGAAGGCCTGCAGCAAGGCTATTGTGTGGTGCCCAGTGCCAAGAGATTTATCCTTCTGTATTCCTTCTTGAAGAGGAATCTGTCAAAGAAAGTGATGGTCTTCTTCTCCTCATGTAATTCAGTCAAATTTCATTCAGAACTTCTCAGATATATTCAGGTGGATTGCTTTGATATCCATGGAAAGCAAAAGCAACAGAAACGAACCACTACCTTCTTTGACTTCTGCAAGGCGGAGAAGGGCATCTTGTTGTGTACTGATGTAGCTGCCCGCGGACTTGACATTCCTGCTGTGGTATGTGCTTTGTAGGACTAATCACCAGGGGAAAGTTGGGGTTTCTGAATTATAGTTTTGTTCTGATACAGTAAAATCTGGCTGATGGTAACTGAAACAATTTGCAGAAAATAAAAGGAACAAGAATTAGAATAATTATTCTTGTTGTCTCTACTAGAATTCCTTTAGCATTAAACCTAAGATCCGTTGGCAAGTTGCTATGGTAAGAGTCTGTCCTAAATAGAGCTTGAAAACTTCTGAGTATTCTGTATACACAGTCTACACTTGAATTGAAAGAATTACATTGGTATGTACGGCTTCTAGATTTTCCAAATTGTACTTGAAAAGTATTATTTTATGAACTCTTGACCTTGCAACCTAACTTCGGCCACTTCTAAAGACCTACTATATACGCATTAGTTTAAACTCCAATTGGTAACATCTATTATCATGATCCTTGAATTGTACGTGAGAATTTGGCTATCCAAAATTAATATGCATTTGCTTTGGGTATCCTAAGTGCTTCCACAATTTAAACTAAAAGTCGTCACTTTCTATGCTCTTAAATTGGCAGCTAATGTCATACCCACAAAGAAAAGGTGGTATCTATCTCAAAGGCCAGATGGTAGAATTCTATATTGATATTAGATGTAGGGATTTACGATTTTTGTGGAAGTTTAAATATTATCTAATAGCTGTAAGTTTGAAGGCTGTCTTTTCTTTTTACTGTTTGTCAAAATTATTGAAACAATATTTAAGAAAACAGAGCTTTGGTTAGAACTGTTGCTGTACTTATTGTGGGGCCATGGAGTCCTGCTGATTATATGTTGCAAAATTGGTTTTTATGAACAATTTTGTTGGCTTCCTTGTAGGACTGGATTGTGCAGTATGATCCTCCTGATGAACCCAAGGTATAAAAGACTGTTTCTTGCTAATGTTTTAGTGAATCTTGCTCCATTTTCATTGTTTTTCATTCATCTTGATTAACATGTAGCGTTGAATTACCTCCAGGAATATATTCATCGGGTGGGTCGGACAGCCCGTGGAGAAGGTGCAAGAGGAAATGCGCTACTTTTCTTGATTCCAGAAGAGTTACAATTTCTTCGATATCTGAAGGTCAAGTATTTTGATTATATAACTTGGGGGAATAGAACTAAAACCTATGTATGCATCTCTGATAATCTAAGTGCCACCTTGAAAACAGTCATGATCAGTGTAAAGCTTAGGCAGCATGATGTCCTATCACTAAAAAGTAGGAAACAAGATGAAAAAATAAGTTGTTTTTTTTTTTTTGGGGTTGGGGTGGTTGGTGGTTGTTTTGGAGGGCCATCAACATTAGTACAACATGAGCAAATACAATGAACAAGAACACAGTAAGTAACATCTTTATAAATCCCTCTTCACTTTCAGGCTGCAAAAGTCCCTGTTAAAGAGTATGAATTTGACCAAAAGAAGCTGGCTAATGTGCAGTCACATCTGGTAAAGCAGGCTTCCTCATTGTTTATGATCCTTGATTGTTATTAGCGAGACAACTTAGCTTGGACTGCTTGGGTTTATGCAGGAGAAGTTGGTTGCTAACAACTATTATTTGAACAAGTCAGCTAAAGATGCATATCGATCTTATATACTAGCATATAATTCACACTCTATGAAGGATATCTTCAATGTACACCGCCTTGATCTGCAGGTATTAGTCGTTCTCCTGTCTGTTCAGAAAGCAGTATTAGTTTAAAGCATTTTGCCACATAATGTGTTGGAACAAGTATTTATGATTGAATCTTGAAATAATAGTTTGTTAACAAGGAGTAGAATTGTAGTGTAATAATCTCATGGTGACAACAGAGAAAAATAGCGGTAATAAGTTTGCGACAGAAGAATATTTTGGACTTGAATAGTTAAATGGCTAGCAATGTTGGCGGTTGCACTGCTGGTTGGCTGAGTCATTTTTGTGTATGGAAAAGAGAGGATGGATTAAATAAACTGAATGTGGTCTTACTTTATTCTAAATGGGAAGAAACACCAATTTGAGTTAGGGTGATATTATCAAGTTTGTTTGGAAGTTTTGAAATTAGGTCCTTGGCATTTTATGATAAATAATCATTGGATGCATTTCTCTCTCCTCATTAAATCATAAGATATGGTGATATACAACTGAAAACCATTAGATATTGTGACATACGGTGGTATAATTGTGTGTGTGTTGTATTTTTGAGCAGGCAGTCGCTGCTTCATTTTGCTTTTCTTCACCACCTAAGGTGAATCTGACCATAGACAGCAGTGCCTCTAAGTTTAGAAAGAAAACGCGTAAAGTCGAAGGAAGCAGAAATGGATTCAGTGAAAGCAACCCTTATGGTAGGCAGAGAGGTGAAGATGATAAACGCCAATTGGTTAGGTATTAACAGAATCATATGAGCAAATCACACATGATCTGCCGAGATTTTGTTGAGTTTTTTTTTTTTTTTTTTAAATGCAATTTACATTTGTTCATGACATGTAGCATCTTGCGTAATCAGAATTTGTGCATTAGATGCCGAAATCAGTAACTTTGTGACATAACAATGGTAACATTAAACAGATAAGTTGATACTTGGGTTTGGAATAGGGCGAGCTTTTGTAATCTAAATTTTGGTACATCTGTATTCATTGTCTCAGATTATAGATGATTTTTCTTCTGTTCTCTGTTTTATTTGACAATAATGTGCTTCAGCTGGTATTGGTAGATATTTACTGTGCTCAAATAATTGTATGAACAAAATTTTAGTAAATACGTACTTTGCTCAAATAATTGTTGTATAGAGCAAAAATTTTCTTATGGAGGAAAATACTTAACAAGCTGAATGATACATTCACTCATAGGTTAGTGATAATGTTAATCACTAATCGTTGTTTCTGGCGATTGATCAATTTATTTGCATTGAGATTGAAAAATTTTGTTTGTACTTATTGTTAAATGATTACCAAGGCAATTTTACCCTTGTGGGAAGACATGAACTCATGGATAGAAAACAAGTTTAGCTAATCTTTCAGCCATAGCGTCACAAAATCCTTGATACAATGCTTTCTCTTTCTCTCCCTGGCATCAACTAAGCAATTGAGGGTAAAGAATTCAGCGACCGGTGTAGCGAATAATCTTTCTTTTTCTTCTTTATTCACATTTTAAATAATAATTTGGTAGTATAAAATAGAAACAAATTGGTTCTTAGAATAATTATCATTCTCATAAAAAATAACTTTTTTCAAGTGTGGATGTTACTGCATTGCCATTTTTTCTCATTTGGTCTCTTTGTCAATGTAATAACAAATTTTCATTTTCTACGATATCTAATGCATCCAGTGATATTTCACGGTATTAAAACAGTGCAATAATTTGTTATGAAACATATACAAGAATTTATTATGAAAAATATATACATATAATTTTTTTTTATTTTAAATATAATAGGTCTCACCACAGCTCTGCAACAAGACAAAGCACCATTGGTTGGGTATCACACTAGTTGGGTATCGCACTAGTTCTATGAATCATATCATGTAGGCTAGTTGTCAATTGAAAAAAAAAAAAAACCTAATATCAGTGACTAGTTTTTACTGAAGCCAACTAAATGGCTCAATCCTAGTTTAGTTAGATGAATTTTACCAAATATAAAATGTTTTATTTGAATTAAGATAAAAAATCTCATCTATTAAACACTAATATTTACACTCGAATGAAAGCAAATATTTATGGCTTGTCAATTATGTTTAAAATAAGTAAAATAATCACTTTTAATATATCATGATCTCTTTTTATCTGATTTTTTAAGTAAATTTATTAAAGTGATTAATAAATTAAATAATTAAAAAAATTAAATTTTAATTATAAATTAATACTAAAATATAGGCGACATAAAAATTATAAAAAAATTAAAAATATTTTGACTAAGAGAGAATCTTATTTTGTCTGTTAATAGCTCATTAACCGACAACAATTGATATAATATTAAAAACCAACTTTATGGGTGTCCGCAAAACTTGGGAAGTTGGGCTATTTGGCAGTGTTTTTAACTTTTTTGTTTTACTTTCTGTGACAACAAAAATAGGCGTAGAAAGTGTTTGGTAGGCCCATTTTTATTCTACTGATATACCAAATCAAAATTTTACTGAACCGCTTTTTACTTTTTTTTTCTTAATTTTATTTATGAGTCGGACTATTGACACCCTTCTAAAATTCTATTGAAACCCCTTTTTTTTTAATTATATTCCATTTAATATTAAAAATACTTTTTTTTAATTTAACCCTCTTTTCATTTATAATTTTTTTTGTTTTCTCTCTTCAAACTTTCTTTATTATTTAATTTCTAAAGCAAAAAATCTAAAAGAAAACTAAAAGAAAATAATGAATATTTATGGGTTTAATACAATTATCTTACCTATAAAATTTGGGTTCATTGGATTCAAAAATAAGTTTGAGAATCCTTAAGAAATTAGTTAAATTAGGGTAAAATTTTATTTAATTTATTTTTCCACTATGTTGTATCTTAATTAAGTTTTTTTTTTTGGTTACAAGAACTCTATTTTGGCTTAGATGATTATTTCTTAAATTCAAATTATTTTAATGATAATAAAAATTTGTGCAAGCAAAAAAAATGAGGAGAGAAAGAAAATATAAATAATTTTAATTCTATTTATATTTATCCTTAAATGTAATTGTAATGTAGCAGGGGTTTTATGAGATTAATTAAGGGGTGTCAATAGTCCAACTCTTCATTTATAACTGGCCGTGGGTTACTTTTATTTTAAGAGTCCGGCTATGGTGGAACTGAAATTCTAGTTATGCAACCCAAGAGGGGGGTGAATTGAGATTCTAAAAATTATTCAATTCTATATCAAAACTCAATGCAAATCCAAAACTAATTTAAAGCAATAACCAATAAATCAATCACAATATAAAAGGATAAGGGAAGAGAGATTCAAACACGATAATTTTTACGTGGTTCGGCCAACCTCGCCTACATCCACGCCTCCAAGCTTTCCGGACTTGAGGATTCCACTAAGTAAGCCTCCAACGCTTCAAATGCTTACAATTGACTTCCAAGATGTCAATAAACCTTTACAACAAGAGATTATCCTCAATCTCTTAACCCAAGTGTATCCCAACACTTACAATCACTCAAAACAAAATATTACAAATTGTTTTTCTCTCACACAATATTTAAAATTACAAATCAATGCCCAATGTGTGAATAAATGAAGAATGAATGTGTTTAAAGCTCTTTGAAGATTGTATTCTCGAATATAAGCTCAATGATAATGTTGTGATCTGCTCTTGTTTGAATTTGAATGAGCTTATTTATAGTTGGAGCTGAAAAATAGCCGTTACAGACTATCTGCTAAAAAACGGATCGCCGTTAGCTGTTAACGGTTAACCGTTTGGATTGGTCGAAGTTACCGTTGGGACAAAATTCAAATAAACGGTTTGCTGTTTAGGCTTACCATTTCACCATTAAATTCCAGAAACCTGCAAAATAAACTTCAGCTATCCGTTTTTACTAAATAGTTAAAAATTAACACGAAATGATATTCTGGAATTTATCGGTTAGCCGTTTGTAATTAACGGTTTGCTGTTTATTTCCAATAACCTGCAAAACACATTAGCCTTATCCGTTTCTGTTAAACGATGCCAGATGAGTACAATCTTCCATTTTGGACTTTATCTATTAACCGTTTTCGATAAACGGTTCGCCGGTTAATTCCAGTAGCCTTCCCAACATTTTGTGTTTTCTGTTTTTCTTAACCAGTTAGAGGTTAATCAATTTGTTACTATCTGGATTTAATTGGTTAACCGTTTCAAAGTAAACGGTGAACCGTTTACTTCCAAAATCACAGTTTTAACCAAAAATTGTAGGAAGTCATTTTCCAATTGAAGTTTGACAGATATCCATCTTTCATGAACATAATTAGAAAGATTATAAGGCTTTCTTTTATTAATGAATAGCTCCGACATTTTAATCAAAAGCATTTAAAGTTTGTTATCATCAAAATCAATATTGTAAACATATACATGTTAACAAGAACCGCTTCAAGGTAAAACACTCCTTTATAACCACACGATTAAAGTTATAATAAATTTTTTACTATTTTATCACTTTGCGCGTATGACTAAGATTCGTGCTCCACTTTAGAGCAGCTCCAAGATAGTCATAACCTTATTTTAATTAGGTAAAGTAATCAATAATAATAGGAATTATCGTATAACTACCCTCATTTTAAGTAAATATCAAATTTATTAATTCAAACTTGAAAACTATCAAATACACCCTCAACTTTACAAGAAAAAAAAATATTTTTTACTTTTTTACTTTTTTATTTCATAGAAAATATACTTATATAACTATATATAAATCAGAATAATATCAAAACATTTTTTCAACTCATATTAATATGCTTTATGGATACCCTAAAAAAATTGTATATTAGGAAAATATAAAGAATGTAATATTTGGTGTTTTTAAATAGTACTTATGAATATCTTATGTAAATTAATTCATACAATCTTATGGAAATTAATTACTTTATTTAACTTTTGTGTTGTACTAATTTTTTTTTCTTTTGTAATCAGTTGTTTCATGATTAATGATCTTATTATATTTAGGGAAAATATCCACTGTCCACCCATTTTTTACACCTTTTTCAAAAATACACAATTCTTTCATTTTTTGGTTGGAATTCACCTAAAGTTACATTTTTTTTCACTTTTCCACTTCCGTTTGAAATCCGTTAAAAAAACTAACGGAAACTTAAAAAAATGACCATTTTACCCCCAAAATAAAAATTACAATTTCACCTTAAAAAATACCAAAAATAATAAGATTTAATGATGAATATCATTATTGGTACTTTAATGAAGTATAAAAAAATCTTAACTACTAGAGATTTAAAAAAATCTTAACTACTAGAGATTTAAAAAAATCTTAACTACTAGAGATTATAACTCAATTAATAATAAAACTCTACTTATCTTAAATTCAATTGATGATTTGTGAGATTGGGCTATTTTTAATACTACTGTTATAATTTAGCATTCTAATTACAGACATATTTAAAAAAAAAACCTGCATTTGATGGTTGTGGAATTAATTTATTTATTGACCGATGGGGAAAAAAATTAGATTTAATCTAATTATTTTTTGTAATTTTTAAGGTGAAATTGTAATTTTCGTTTTGGGGGTAAAATTGTCATTTTTTAAAGTTTCCGTTAGTTTTCTT
>NW_006262201.1:9210518-9239017 GCF_000493195.1 Citrus x clementina
GTGAGATAATAATAAAATAATGATATATATTTCGAATTTTTTTATTCCTAAATTTCATGCTAAATGATATGTCATTTATTGAGTGGATGATAATTTTTTTATAAAATTCAAATAAATTAATTATATACTATTTCACCAACTAACGATGAACGACACATCATTTAGAATAACATATTAAAATAAAAAAAAATTAAAATATGTAACACTACACCTGATATTATTGTAGATGAGATCTCTATAAGATACTCTTTTGCATGTAAGATAACGATCAAGGTTTTGTCAGTGCGTATGTTTGTAGAATCTGAAGTTAAAAACTAAAAATGTCTTTCCATCTCGATGAATGTCTCATCAACCCACATGATATTTTACAATCATCAATGACGACTTTCTATTTTTTCCAACACAAAGTTATATCAATATAGACCTCAAACTAATTAAGCAACAAGCTGCTTTCAAATGTGATATTTATAGTTAGTTAAAGTATTCTCAAATTCAGGGTTATTTTCTTCTGTTCTCTCCTTTATTTGACAACAACGTGGCTCAGATAATACTGTTGAACACTCAGATAGGTCCCTGGCGGCTAATAATTTGTGAGAGATGTTTAAGCTAAAACGATTAAGAAAAGAATCGGCAGAAATTATTTTTTAAACTTTAAGAACCTTCATTCATGTTCTTCCACAGACTTTTTTTTTTCTCGGTTTTTGGGGGGGGAGGGGGGTGGGGATTAACATCAGAGACTGTAAATTTATAAATATTTATAAATACTCGCTACCTAATAAATGATAAACCACTAGATTCACACACTCTCAACAGCTGAGATTACACTTAGCATTCATAATTCCTAAATGGCTAAATGTATATTTCCCCCAAACAGGGCCTGACTCATTATTAATGCAAAAATGATATTTATAATCTTAGTCACTGAAAGTTCATCAACCCTAAGATTGAAAAACAGCGAAGCGATAGATTGAGAGTACTCAGGAGACTGGAATAGCTGCCGAACCTATCCCCAACATATTACTAATGCTAATAGAATGATGATGGTATATAATCTCCTTTTCACTCCTCGACTTTCAACCCAGACAACAGAGAGGCATAAAACTGTCTCTTAAATAATCTTGAAAATCAAGTTGAAGACAGTTGCAATCTCAAGTAGGGGTGGGCCTCAATTCGGTTTCGAAATAAATTTTCGGTTTCGGATCAGTTCGGGTTCAAAAATTAAAAAAACTATTCGTTTTTTTGAAAATAAAATATCCAAACCAAAACCAATAGGTCGGTTTCGATTTCGGATCGGTTTCGGTTTTCTTAACGGTTTTATTTAAGCAATCGATTTTTCGATTCATCTTAACGATTTGGTTTTCGGTTCGATTTTTTGAATCATTTTTTATTTCAAATCATGTAAAATAATTTCCTCATTTTCAATAACTATATAATATATTCAGAGCACGTACAATCTACGATTTCATCAATAGTTACACTTCACTTTTTTTCCTCCATGTAGCTTTGAAAATGATTGCCAAACGTTTGGTCTTAAGCGTCTGCCTCCTTTTTCATTCTCAAAACCCTCATCATAATCATCCTCCATAATCTCCTCTACAACATTGTTATTTTCTTCCATCCTGCACACAAGGTCTACTATAATCAAACAAAAATAAAATAATTTACAAATTTGTATTTTAAAAAAAGGCAAGAATTTTGGACTAAAATGAAGAATTTAGTTACTGTTTTTAATATCAAAGTTTTGGCAAAAAATATAAATAAAATAAAATAAGTATTTGTGCCGTAATAGAAATTAGCAAAACATTAGGGACTAAAATGACCTTCGATCAAGGACTATTATGAAAAGTTAGCAAACAAATCAAATCACAATAGAATTCTTATATGCAAACATATCCTAAATATTGGGCCATACTAAAATTCTATAAAAAAAGGGATCTAAACAATATTATCCCTCCATCATCTTCAACATTTCGTAACTTTCTGAGTCCTCACCCAGCACTGCTAGAAGCACAGTATCCAAACGGAAAAATTGAAAAAATACAATAAAATACTCATATCCAAGCAAAGCTAATAAAACTAAATAATAATAATAACTTAAACAAACATGAAATAAGAGCATATCAAAGAGCCATGTAAAAAAAAAAAAAAAAACTGAGCAAGTTAGTCACGAATGAAAACAAACTCATTACCTGATTAGCTAGCTAGCGACGGAGTAAGGAATGAAATGCAGTGGAAGGTTGGTAGCAAGGAGAACGGGGCAAAGGCAGATGCAAGTTAGGTAGGGGTGGGCAAAACCGATCCGGAACAAAAAAAAATTCGGTTCAGTCGGTTTTTTTTTTTTTTTTTTTTTCGGTTCGCTTTTTTTAAACAAAAAATCTGGATTTATAAATACCGAACCGAGTGATTCAGTTTGGTTTGGTTTTCAGATAAAAAATTATAATATCCTAGCCGGACGAATTTAAAGCATTTTCGTAATTTCGCTAGAACATATATATACACAAGTTAAACATTTACGGTTTGCACTACTCTCTCTCTCACTTTCAGCTGCAGCACAACCGCTTACCCAAGACCAAAACCTTAGCTCGCATCTGCCTTTGCCCGTTCTCCTTGTTGCCGACACTTCCACTGCGTTTCATTCCTTACTCCGTCGCTAGCTAGCCAATCAGGTAATGGGTTTGTTTTCATTCGTGACTAACTTGCTCAGTTTTTTTTTTTTAAATGGCTCTTTGATCTGCTCTTATTTCATGTTTGTTTAAATTATTAATATTATTTAGTTTTATTAGCTTTGTCTGGATATGAGTATGTTATTGTATTTTTTCAATTTTTCTGTTTGGATGCTGTGCTCCTAGCAGTGCTGGGTGAGTACTCAAAAAATCACCAAATGTTGAAGATGATGGAGGATAATATCGTTTAGATCCCTTTTCTTTATAAAATTTTAGTATGGCCCAATATTTAGGATATGTTTACATATAGAAATTCTATTATGATTTGATTTGTTTGCTAGCTTTTCATAATAGCCCTCGACCGAAGGTCAACAAGATAAAATATCATTTCAGTCTCTAATATTTTGTTAATTTATATTAAAGCACAAATACTTATTTCATTTTATTTACATTTTTTGCCAAAACTTTTGATATTAAAAACAGTAACCATAATTCTAAAAATTCTTCATTTTAGTCCAAAATTCTTGCCTTTTTTTTTTAAATACAAATTTATAAATTATTTTATTTTTGTTTGATTATACATTGATTATAGTAGGCCTTGTGTGCAGGATGGAAGAAAATAACAATATTATAAAGGAGATTATGAATGATGATTTTGATGAGGGTGCTGAGAATGAAAAAAGGAGACGCTTAAGATTGGACGTTTGGTAATAATTTTCAAAACTACCTAGAGAAAAAAAAAGCGAAGTGTAACTATTGATGAAATCGTAAATTATACATACTCTGAATATATTATATAGTTATTGAAAATGAAGAAATTATTGTACATGGTTTGAAATAGAAAATGATCTGAAAAATCGAACCGAAAACTAAATTGTTAAGATGAACTGAAAAACCGATTGTTTAAATAAAACCGTCAAGAAAACTAAAATCGAACCAAAACCGAATCCAAACCGACCTATCGGTTTTGGTTCGGATTTTATTTTCAAAAAAACCGAACGGTTTTCTTAATTTTTGAACCCGAAACCGAACCAACGCCCACCCCTAGAGTTAGGGTTTGGGTCATGGGCAAACGGTTGTGCTGCAGCTGAAAGTGAGAGAGAGAGAGTGGTGCAAACTGCAAATGTTTAACTTGTGTATATATATGTTCTTGTGAAATTACGAAAATACCTTAAATTCGGCTCGGTTCAGATTTTATAATTTTTTATCTGAAAACCGAACTGAGTGGTTCGGTATTTATAAATCCAAATTTTTTGTTTAAAAAAAACCAAACCGAAACCGAAAAAAACCTACCCGAACCGAATTTTTTTCGATTCCAATTTGGTTTTGCCCACTCCTAATCTCAAGTATACACCAATTCTTTAGACTTCTAACATGCATGCTCTGTGGAAGATAATATAATGTGCCTTCTTTGCAAACAGGTTACATTTACATGCATGGCATATCAGAATCAGTAAGTATATTTGCTTACAGTGCTATATATGACCATCAAAGTCAAGAACTTGAGCTCTTTGACAGTAATGGTGGAGACTGCCGAGCAAGAAAAGGAACTTCAACTACAGTCCCAACAATGTTGTCTCCAACAGTTACAGTGTCTCCACCTAAAGCATCTTTCCTCTTGATATATCCCAAACCAAAGTGATCAGATTCCTTTCTTCCGAGTGTATAGCTTGTCAGTTTTCCCACCTTGACAAAGTTCAAAAATACATTAGGCTTCAAGTGATGAGGTTCCAAATTCCAGAAAACAGAATTAATACCTAAACTACAGAGCAGTTGTGGTAAAAGTTATTCACCCACTAATTTTAATTTGATATTTATCTTGTCAAAAGAATATTGAGCAAAAAAATGACGAATACCTTTTTCCCATCAACTATTATCGGGCTGCCAGGTTCTGCTGGTGCTGACAGACAAATTCCCCATAGTCTCTGCTTAAGTCCATCATATGTTATGAGCCTAGAGATGGTCTCTTGTCCCTTATAACAGCCTGAGAAGAAAACACTTACATCAACCTTCATTCAACCTTTCTATGAAGACTCCAGTAGGGAAAGGTTAGCTACCCTTGTCCAAAGAAATTGAGTTCCAGAGACCGGCCTCCAGAACATTGAATTCATTAGTAAGCTCCTTTCCTGGTGCTGGCCGTCCTGCAAAACCAAGCAGTGGTTATGGAGTCTGATAACATCTGCAACAGGTAAAAGAAGCACATATGACCATTAAACCCAAAAACAAGCTTTACATCATTAAAGTTTATATTTCCTCTGGGCCAAGGCAACTATAATGTTAATGGAACTGATTATCCATTTTGCCATATTTTATAAGGTACTCATCAAAGTGATCAACAAATCCCTCACAAAAAATGTGAAATTTACATTCTTTACACTGATATAATTTGTAACAAAGCAAAATACCCATCATTGACAAGGATAGGAGCAAAATGAAATTAGCGGAAAGTTTGAAAGAAGAAAGAGAGAGAGAATCAAATCTATTCACTTAAAAGCCTAACCAAGCATGCAGGGATTAATCACCTTTAATTATTCTTAGTTTTTCCCAGGCATTAGAACCCATTGGAACAGCACCTTGAGATAGAAGGGTTTCCCAAACTGATCCAGCAGCAGCTGGTGACATCAACAATGAAAATCCTTCTTCCGAAATGACATTTCCCACACCAACAGTTATCGGCATGCCATTCACCTGAAAATCGATAGGTTTTTATTTATATTGCTTTTCATAAAACAAAAAGTACTAGGTTTGATTCCCGGAATAGACTTCATCATCATCTAGATTTTATACGAGAATGGACCATTACTTCTTCACTACTTCTCCAATGTTCTGTCCAAGCTGAAGGAACCAGATAAAACAATAACGGCCTCGTAATGAGTACGTACGTATAGTAAAAAGCTACATTTATTGTAGATATGAACTTCTGAATCATGCAATGGGAAAGGTGGTTCAAACATAAGGACATGGAATAATGCTGCAAACAGAGGACGAGTATAAGATTTTGTCGTGGTGCATCAAGGAGAGATAATACAAATCTTTTATGACAATATATAAATAAAGAACCTCTAAAAATTATTACTGAGGACTGAAGAAAAAAGTATTGAATTATATTTTGCAATTTGAGTATTTAACAAATAACATTAATTTGACATTATTACTTTCCTATGTTTTGAACCAACCGCACTGATCTTTTAATATTTCAGAAGAAAGCCCACTCCTAAACCCACTATTTTGAATTGGCGCCCAAATCTATTTGGTAGTTGACACGAATCTATGTTTCTGGAACTTGGATTGATCCTATTCCATCTCACTAAGGTCAATTAACACAAACAATAAAAAAAGTAATCCAAATATTTTCATACATTCTGAATTAATACTGAAAAGTAAATTTTAAGTAAGGGCACTTGCCCCCTCATCAGGATAACTTGCTCCAGATCAGGATAACTACCTCCACTACTTTGCTGTGAAAGCATTTATCTAGGAAAAGAATCAGGAAGAAATGCAAGAGTTCAGGAAATAATAAGAAAATTCATTTTGACCTGGAAAAAGCATGAATTGTACTACAGATAATCAGTTTTCCATCTCCCTTCACTATCATATCTTAATAGGCAATTTGCAAAGAAGTATGTGAACTCACATCAAAACAAACAGAGCAAATTAAGCATTACCATTCAGCCAGCATGTCATTTGTAGAATGCATAGATTATCATTCTTTTTGTGCTTTGACAGCGACAAAAGAACTTTAGCAAATAGAGCTGTCTCATAATTTCAAAAGAAGTTCCTAAGATTTACTTAATCAAATCCAAAGTTCATCAAGAGAAAAAGGTTGGAAACTAAATATACATCCAGTTCATGTTATAGTCATAACTAACCAAGTATAAGGCAAAGTAATGGATCTATGAAGAGAAATCAGGCAAACATTAAATACAAAAATAAAAATATTCTCATTTTTCCAACCTATTATTTAAAAATTTAATCAAGTTGAATTCATGTCATAGAGGATAAAGATACAATATAAAGAAATTATCTTGTATTATAAAGATCTATTCAGAAAAAAATCTAAGTCTCTTGTATTTCAAAGATCGACTGAGAAAAAAAATCTATCTTACACTATAATGCCGATGTGTTCCATATGCCTCTCCAACAAGATCACCAAGATTCAAATCGCGCATTACCTGTTTGCATATCACTAATACAATCATCAACAATATCAAATTCAACTTCCAAAAAGCTCAATAATAACTCCAGAAATGAGTAAACAATTTAAAAGAAATAGACATACTTGGTTGCTTTTAGGTCCCACTACAACGAATAAGCATGTTTGTTTAGTGATATCTTGAATTTCTACCTTGTCAGCGAAAAATACATACCTAGAACAGAGTGCAAAAAATGAATAATAAGGAGGGGAGCTTTCTATTTTTTCTTTGGATAAGTGTAGGACTCGGCACAAATTTCAAAACACAAGACAGGCAAACAAATTATTCTTGCTTGCATTGGCTCAAGCTAAGTCTGTCTAGGCCATGTCCATATACACTAGAGCAAGACAGGTCATGCAAAAAAGAAAGATGAGGATTGTTCATAAGCCCATTCTCTCCAAGTTTGTGTTCTATAAGTAAACTGGAATGAAGTACACTGAGGTGAGCAATTATACAAGATCAAAATTGTTCAAGTGTGAGACTAAAATCATTCTACACAACAATGGCAATGCTGGAAAACTAAGACACACTATCTACAAGCATAAAGTTAATAAGACAATCTCCACGACAGATATACATACTTGTTGAGCATTTCAGTTATGCTACTACAGGTCAAGGGCGAGACCACCAGTATAACAGCATTTTTCTGTGCATATGGAAAAATGATTAACAAGTTGACAAGATAATTTGCATTTATTACACGCTTATAAACAAACTACGAAGGAAGAAACATGAAGAAATAGATTACCATTATCCAAGCATGTGCAATATCTATTGTCCGCGCTGTTGGTGTAACAAAGACAGTGTCACATCCCTAAGGATATCAATCCAACAAATCCCATCAATTAATCCCAAATGACTGCATCAAACAAAATAAAACAGAAAAAGTTTGCGCTAACTTCTTAGAACAGCACCAGACAAAAGACCCACAACCTCTCAAAACTTGCCTGTCCTTCACGAAGAATTTCAAAATTTGCAGTGCTTTGGTTGTGAAGAAACTGAATACGGTCATCTCCACTCACTTCATGATAATAAAACCCCAACAGTTTACAAAAGTAGAACAATCATTAAAGCATCACTCGCACAAAACAACGATCCACAAAAGACTCATGTAAGCAATCAGAGCGTACCTCTTATCCTTCCAAAATGTGAAAGGTCCACAACCTAAGCCAGACAACACAAAGCAACAAAACAAACCAAAACCTCGTCAATAATAATCACATGCATATAAATCGATGCAATCTAATACAATTTGATGCGTGATAGTATGATATTGCCCATTCAATATCATATTATTATTATTAAACTTAGTACTAATAGTAAGTGCATCCAATGTTTTGTTAAATTAAATTAATTCTCATAAAAAGGAAAAAAGAACACTCACAGCAACACCATTATCAGCAGCATCTAGCGCTTCACCATCATTACCAAACGTTTCAACTATTCCTTCTTCTGAAATCTTCGCCCCTTCACTCTTCACAGTTTCCTGCAAAATATAGTTTAATAATCAAAATTTTTTTTTTGCTGTTTATTATTTTAATTAACCTGTTTTTGTTTTTAATTTATTCAACTTATTTTAATGGAAGTTCTTACAAGAAGGTCGTGATCGATTGGGGGAGGAGAGAGGTCAAAAGGTAAAACGGCAGTTGGAGGAATACTCGCACTTCTTCTCAGCGAGAGAGTCTTTTTCTGAGTCAAAACGACCCCGTTTTGAAAGAATTTGGTCGTTCTGGTGGTATGTAGACGAGAGGTAGAGCCGACAATCAAGTGCGTCGTTGCTGTTGATGAGGTAGCTGCCATTTCTGAATGTTGTAACGCTCTCTCCCTCTCAATTATTCGCTCCCTGCTAAATTTTCAGTTCAGTGTTAGTGTAATTTTATCAAGGGAATTTTTTTTTGGCCCCCCGTTTTTTCTGCTGTATTAAATAAAATTTTGGTTTAGTATATTATTATGGGAAATTTACACCAATAACCATAAAAATTTTAGTTTTTTCTATCTTAACCCCTCAAATAAATTTCTATCAACATTAGCCATAAAAGAACCGTTGAGACCAAATTACCCCTCTCTCTCATCTCCCTTTCCTCTTCCTCTTGCCTTCTTCTCTCTAGTTCTCTACTAATTTCAGCATCCACCTCTTTCTTCTTCTTCTCTCTCATATAATCTTCGTAATTGTTCGGTCTAGCAGGGTCGTGCTCCTCGATTACGGTCAAAGTGACGTCGACCAATGCTGGTTGCGGCAGCGCTACCATGTCGTCGGGGGAAGGTGCGATTGCAAGTGAGGAATGGGGTCTAGTCGGGAGAGAATTTTAGATGGTTTTGGGTTTGGATTGGGGCTTGAGGATGGTTTGTGGTGGCGCGAAAATTGACCAGACAGTGGTCGTCGTGTTGGTGGGTTTGTCCTCATCGGAGGGTGGAGGTAGGTCTCCGTACAGCCCGCCTAGCATTTCGCAACATGGCTTTTGATGGAAAATCCAGGGGAATTTGAATTCCCAAATTGGATTTCGGAGAATTAAAAAGTTGATTTTGTTTTGTTGTTTGGGTTGTCGGATGAGATTCGATCTGAGGTAGAAGAAGATATTACATACGAATAAGAAGAGACGAACAAAGACGAAAGGACTGGCGAAAACAAACAAATACTGAGGTAGAAGAAGGCAACCTGTCGCACCAAGGCTTCGTGCGACAGGGGCCTGTCGCACCAAGACTTGGGCCTGTCGCACCAAGCTTCTTTTCGTTTGTAAAGAAGGGTAATTTGGGGAGAAAAGCGTGTGTTTGGCTAATGTTGATAGAAAAAGTTGAGAGGGTTAATTGTGAAAATAGTAAAAATTTTATTGTTATTTTCGTAAATTTCCCTATTATTATTGTGGTGTCCTGCCAAGGATGGCAATTGGCAAAAGCCCAAGCGGGGACAGGATATGGGAATGCTTTGATTAGGGATGGTAATGCTGCTCGTAAATTCGTAAATTCATCCAAACCCATCCTCTAAAATTTGTCTGATACGGATAATTTTATGAGTTACGAGCGGATTTGATATTATAAATTTAAACGCGCATTAAGTTGCGAGTGAGTTTGATATTAATCAAATATCCATCGGATACTCGCATAGGTATTTGCTAACCCACAATTTTTTTAGATATTTTTAATTTAATTTTAATTAAAAATTATTTAAATCTAAAAATATATAAAGTGCAAACATGTGTGTAAGTTGTATCGTACCTAAGTCCTAATAAGCTTTAACTTAATGTATGGGTAATTATATACTTATAATTTTATTTGGACTATTATTCTTTAACTTAACGTATGGATTATTTTATTATTATAAGGGAAATTATCATTGCACCACCTCTTTTTTGTCTTATTTTCATTCAACCATCACAAAATTCTAACATGTTCTCTGCACCATCTTTCTTTTTAAATTTATATCAATTAGTCACTTTTGCAATAACACCGTTAAATAATTTAAATAAAATGATAATTTTACCCCCATATAAATTAAAATACTATTTTATTTTATAAAAACTTTGAAAATAAAAAATTATAATTATAAAAATACCCCTAAATTTAATAAAAAATAAATCCCAAAATTAGAATTTTTATTTTTTAATAAAATTATTTTAATAAAAATTTTAATTATAAAAATAATTACAAAATTTTTGGATTTAATAAAAATCCCCTAAATTATTAAAATTTTGGGATTTATTTTTTAATAAATAAATTCAATTATTTTAATAAAATTTTACAAAATCATAATTTTTTAATAAAAATAATTATTAAAATTTTGTAAAATCTAAATTTAATATAAATCAACCGAGCACCTCTATTTGGGATTTTTTTATTAAATTTAGGGGTATTGTTATAATTAATTTTTTTATTTTTTAAAGTTTTTATAAAATAAAATGGTCTTTTAATTTATTTAGGGATAAAATTATCATTTCATTTAAATTATTTAATGGGGTTAGTACAAAAGTGGTTAATTGATGTAAATTTAAAAAGAAATGTGATGCAGAGAACATGTTAGAATTTTATGGTAGTTAGATGAATATAATGCAAAACAAATGTGGTGCAATGATAATTTCTCTTATTATAATTTTGTTATTCGGATTAGCATTTAAAAGTATTATTCTTTAGAAAATATTAATCTTAATTATTATTATTGGAATCATCTTGGAGAGGTGCTAATGGTGGTGAATGAAACAAAAATCTTCTTTTCGAGCTTGTGTTGAATGATAATATGAAATGGTAATTGTTATTTTTAGATATTAGTTTGTGGCTTTTCTTATGAACTTGTGTATTTCGTACTTAAATTTAAGAATTTGTATTGGATTGATGTTGAAATTTTAATTTTTAATTTACATTGGTTAAATTTAGAGTTGAATATGTTATGTGGAATTTTAGCTTATTATTATAAATTTACATATTTAATATTTATGATTTTAAATATGAAAACCCGCAAAAAAAAAACCGCGGATTTAGTAATTGTCAAAACTCGCAGCGGGTGGGTTTTCTTAGAAAAATAAAGACTTGCTTTGGGTTATGGATAAGTTTGGTAATTAATGGGAGATTTGGATTTGGTAATGATAAACCCACTACGGGCGGTGTCGATTGCCATAAATAGTTTTGATCGAGTCTGGACATATTTTTTTATCGTTTGTTCCTGGCTTTTTAATCAGGATTTTATATTTTATAATATATATAAATTTATTTATAATTTTTAAATTTTATTTCAATGAAATTGTGCTTGAAAATATGAATTTCCAATTTTTAAAATTTTAAATATATATATTAAATGAGCTAAATAAATATAATTATTTTAAATTATATATATATATATATTATTTTTTTAATAAAAAAATTTGGATTTTGAACTGAACTTATCAAGTGAAGCTCGAGTCCAACCCGGCCACTCAACCCGCATCACTAAGATCCGAACCAGGCAAATATTTTTGACATCCCTGTTGTCCTCGTGCTTGTAGGGCTCTTTTTCATTTCCATAAAATGTAACTTTCTCTTTCCACAAAATATAAAATAGGTGTATTTCCTCACATGTTAGTGAAAATATATTTTGAAGCTAATCTTTTTTAAATTCTAGAATGTATCATAATTATATATTTTAGTGAATCATAGATTATATTATACCATTAGACAGTAAAAATTAATAACATTAAGGGATATTATTATTTAAGCTCCCTATTTTTACGTTTATTAAATATAAATGTAGTTTAATATATAAGTCCTTTTCAGGGTGCGTTTTTTCATTATCAATTGTTGATCATTGTAATGAATTTAATTACAGTACTGTTTTGAGCTTTGTTGATTTTTTTTGGAACATACAGTGATACATGCATTTTTACTGTATACCACAAAAATTTAATTGAACCTAAGAATTAGTTGATGGAATTACTTGTTCAATAAATCTGCACGGTATGTCCTTGTTAAAATAAAAAGGTTTTTGAAGGGAAAAAAAAAAGCAGGGGCTAAGATGATAAATGGAATGAAATTATAATATCAAATGTAAATGTAAGTAGGTGGCAAGACAACCTGTAAACCAAACACAGCCTAAGACCATAGTTCACAAGGAACTTCTTTTTGCATGCATGCCTACTGCGAGCGAGAATTCATCCAACTCAATGAAGTTTGGTAGCTTGGAGTGTGCTTGTTTGTGGAATTAAAAAATTAGAATCCTGAATGAGAATCATTAATGATGTTTATTTATTAAAAAGAAATGTGGAAATGAGAAGAAAATATGTAAAACCATATATTTTTTAAATTAAAGAATGCAAACTTATTGTTATTATTATTATTATTTTGAATAAAAATAATGGTAATAATTATAATCACAATTATTATAATAAATAATGAAATTCATTGTCTAAAATCATTTTACTAATTTGTAAAAAAAAAATTAATTATAAGCAATACAACTCATTTCAATTCCGATTTTTAAGGTTAGAGTAAACAATTTATTATAATTTTTATTTCTTATTCCGATTCCAACTAATTTCAATTACCAATTGATAAGCACATTATAAGAAGAATCCCCGTGAAACCTTGAATCAATTTCCTCATGCAAGGAATGAGTCTTCTGGTACCAATGGTAAAATAAACACAAAAAATACGACTACTTCATTTTTAGCTAATGAAAAGGGGGTTCACATTTAATATATATATATTACATGTTATTTCTGTACAAAACGTTAATATAGAATTTTACACTAGATACAGAAACATAGCTGTAAACAAAGTCACCTTCAAATGTAATTATCCCTCCCACCACTACTGCACATGCTGATTCCCGCCATTTTCCTGTCTTTGTGAATCGGCAAAAACTTGCCCTTGCTCTCTAACATCTCTGAACATGGAAAGAAATGAGTTGAGGCCTTCTGAAGAAGCCCCTCCTAAGATCCACAACAGCAGTGAACTAAACGAATTCATGCTCCCCGGGTTAGGACCCGTTTCAGGTTGCTGAAGGTCTGGTTGTCCTGGAATCTCCATAGTGTTGCCAACCCTGTCTGGATTGTTGTTTTCGGAACGTTCTGGTCCAGGAGCATCCACTCTATTTGTTGGCGGCATTGCTTGGTTGGATCCAGGTCTCAAGCCAGGTCCAGAAGTTGCGTCAGTATTAGGCAGACTTGGGTTCCTTGTGTTCAATCTTGTTATATGCAATGTTGACGCGAGAATGGTAGATGAGGTAATGTGGAAGTCTGGCTGTTGCTGAAGCTGAGTACGCCTATTTTGGATGAATCTTTGTAGAGCTGGTACCTGAGATGACATTAGCAAACGTGCATACAAAATCAAACTCAAGTTTTGAAACATTCTGTTAAAGAGTAAAATAGATGGTGAAATCTACAACAACGATAAGAAGATATGAGGAACAGTGCGCTATTGATGCATTCATGATGCACAACCATTATCAGCTAAGAGATGAACAATCAATAAGCAGTTACAAGCAAATCAAAGGACTAAATATCGCAACAAGATAATCCTAATAGGGACTAATTACCTCAAAGTGGTTCCAGAAGTACAGAATGAGGTGCTGCACAAATGCAGCAGCCGTACCAAGTGCCATATATGAAAATCCTGGAAAAATTATAAGTTAAAATTTTAAGACACAAGTAAGAGTTCCAGCCATAAATGAGATGAGTCAAACAAGTGCAGGGCCATACCATAAGCATAAGAGAAAAAATATATGTGAAAAACCAGAAAATAGAGCAAAAAGAAGCGAGGGAAGAACTTCATCGATATTGGTGTGCGGACACTGCAACTTAGAAATAAGAAGAATCATATTAGAAAAGAAACAATAATTAAGATTATAGTTTCTTATCACTAGTTAGATAAACCAAAGAGCTGGCTAACAGGGAGATATGTCTATGGCATTCACTGGTCCTAGAAACCAGCTCAACATACATCAGAGCAATTAATCAGAGCACCAGTGTGCAAGACCACATACAGGCAAAAGAACCTTATCCTAAAAGATAGCTATTCATTAGTCAATAAAAAAGACACCAATCAAGAGCAAGTGCACTCTCTTACAATGCATTTCAACAAAGAAAGAAAGATATACCTGATCAGTGTAAATAGCTCGCACAACCAGACAAGAATTAAAACCAAGAAAGCCAACAGCTGGTCATCATAAAACTCAAACAGGAAGAAAAGAATGCCAATCATTATCTGCAAAATCCACCATACGGGTCATCAGTAAGACCCGAAATGCACATAAATAGAAAAAATAAAATCTAAATAAATGGAATAAAATAATAAAAATATTTTAAAACATAATTTATTGCAGCATAAGTTTCACATCAACAGCAAATTACAAAGATATGATGAATGCCTACCGGTACAAAGACAAGTGACTCAATTACATGCACAAAGATCAATTGAAATGTTGGAAGCCGATGCTGAGCATGGTGTTGTAGCTGCACTGCAATAATATGAAAAATAAGAGACCCCCAATCATACCATATTTGTAGCAAGAAAATACAGGACTCATGACAAAAGATCCTAACCAACTATAGAAAGTGTCTGGCAACAGAAGAATTTGAGGTGACAAAGCAAATAACTAGCTCTAATTAACTACCAAAGGAAAGAACAATGAACCAGGTGCATGCATACACTGGTGCTAACACCACTTCACACCCTAGTTAGGAAAATCAAATAACATACCTGTGAACTTCAACATGCGAGCCTGTGTCTCTCTCAGCGTAAATGATACTGACATTGTGGTTGTGAAAAATACAAACAGTGACATCATAAGCACACCACACTTGGTCACCAGATAGTCTGCAATTAAAGAAAAGGGAGGACGAAAAGTGTAAATCATCAGATCACCGTTTATGTCCACAGACTTTAGATAAACGATCAAAATGATACCCCGTGCTATGTTAAAAATTACTAAGACGTATTCAAAACCAAAAAACAAAAAGGGACCAAAGCAGTGCTTGGTGATGCAACAAGCAGTGAGAAATTGGTGATCATAAGATTCCAAGATATGAAAACACAAGAGATCATCACAAGTGCACATGATCTTTCTTTTTCTGTCCTGATAACAGCTGCTTATTACAAGCAGATTCTCTTGTGTTCGTAATGCTATGACAAAAGGCTCTTACTTTACTTTTCTTCCCCCCCAAAAAAAAAAAAAATTCTTTTTTTCCAGCGAGGAAGGATTTGGTTGGGGTTGGTTGTTTTATAGAAAGTAGACAGACATAAGACCCAATGGTACTCAGAATCTAGTTTGCGGATTAATTGGCTGATGATAGATAAGCCATTTTGGAGTTCTATGGCTACTAATTCCAATGTTGTTATCTTCATGAAAAGTTATGATTTCCATGTGCTAGGGCAAACAAGCACCATAATAAGTAAATAAATATGCCTGTTATTTAGTTTTCTCCTCCACTTATCTTGATCCTCATATTGAGTATGTGCTTAACATTTTGAAATATTGACAACTCCCTATTAGAATGGGAAATACTGACTCTCGCAAACAACATTGTGACACTATGTCATTGTCAGGGACTCAGGTAAGTGCACATTCCAACAACAATGACTAACATGGAAGCATGTTGATCCCAAATCTGCCAGCCAAAACAGTGCCAAATAAAATACAATAATAAAGCTAGTTCATAACAAGAAAAGCACCCATGAAAGAAGAAATATAACAGAAATCAACACACCTCCAAACTTTGCAGGGCCTTCTGGTGGTTCCTGTGCATAGCTAAGATTGTAAAACTCCTTTGTTTGACAATTATAAAGATACCCTGCAACCAGATTTGAAATAATAATTAGACAAAGTAGAGATGTGGACCAACACCATGCAGAGAGTCTGTTATTGACTCCATGAATGCTTTATAGCACTAACATCATTATTTTCAAGCTGATGACTTGTATATTTTCTAACTTCAGCAATTATTATGGGAAACATCTAATTAAGGACCTTGGGACTGAAAAAATGGATGAAGAAGAAAGCAGTCTCATTAAGGTTACAAAGAAGAGCTGTCTGAGGAGTTATTTCCTCTAACTTGATTCGGTCTTTTACATGGTTTGTAGAGAAGCTGTTAAACACTCTTCAATTATGTCTCCAAAAATATATTTTTAGCTACAGTTAGAGAAACACAGTATCGAGAAAGGCAGCATTATTAGCATCTGCTATAACAAAGGATCCTGAGTTTGACAAGCATGCCTGAGTTAGAAGAAAAGCAGTATCTCTACAGGTTATTTAAATGAAGAAACTAATGTGAGATTGAAAACAGATCTCTCGCTCTGTGAAAGAGGAATATCAGTGATATTGAAACCATATTTACGCATCAGAAAGTTTAAATTATGAAGGATGGATTAGTCGGTTGTATCTATTAAAGAAACTCTAATTGGAAAGTGAGGAACGTTGAACAAGCTCTCAAATTATTTCAAATTTTCAACAGAGTACAATCCGTTCAAGATAGCAAGACTATCAGAACAAAAGTTGTTTACCTTCTGTGGGATGGTTGATTGACATCATTAGATTACTCAAAAATTCTTATATATGCAGTGCATCAAGAGAATTATCTATTACCTTGACCAGGAGTATGCAGTAAACTATTCATCAAAATTGTATCGTATCCAACAAATCTGTTTATGAGAAGTTGCTGCCACCTATAAATAGAAGACATTACTTAAAAAATATTGTGTTGCATATAAAATTCACATCCAAAGCATTCAAGCATATAATTGCCTCAAAAATTGTTAACTCTTGCAAGCATTTTCACGTTGGAACTTCAACAGAATTTTCACAGAAATTCAGATCCACAAACAGTACATGGTACAAACATTTTCAACAAGACACGTATTTAATGGCGTAAGTAAACTTAAAACTATGATAGCAAAGCACCACAAATTTGCTTTTAAATAAAGCACAGCCGTGAAAATCACTGACTAAACTTACAAGCCATTGAATCATATGCCACTATTACCCATCAATCAAACTTTAAGTAATCAACTGCAAGCTCTTCCATATCATCCAAATACAATCTCATATGATGTAAGTCCTGATAAAAAATTATTCTGATAATGAGCCTAACGTTATCTGTGGCGGAATACAGCGTGATACTGCCTACATATTCTGCACAAAAATTTAAAGACTTCATCAAACAAACATAATAAACAAACATCCATGCACCAGAAGTTTATGAAACTGAGAACTGGTATTCCTTGCCCTACAAAATAAATAACAGATACTTAACTCTCTAGTCATTGATATCTCAAGAGTGGCACCCATTTAAATATTAAATAAAGGAGCTGGAACAACATATGTCCATTTGCAGACAAGCCAAAGCATAGGATATATAACCTGTTCCCAAAGCAAGGATGCTGAGCTGATATGCTGATATTGAAAGTACGTATATTATGCCGAGATTTATCTGCTTCTGGTAACAAGAAATACCCCTACACAACAGACTTAAAAAATAAAAAAAAAGAAGAAGAAAGATTACAAGCTTCAACACCTAGGTAGAATCTTGATTAATTTTTTTTCAACTAATTAAAGTACTTTAAATACAACAAAATTTTTCCTTTTTTTGTTTTAAATATTTTCAATGCACAGGAAATCTCTCCACCTGTGCACCAGGTCTGGAAATAGGGACTACTATCAGACTCCAAAATCTCTATAGTCAGCAAATTCATGGTATAACATTTAGAAAGGTAGCTTCAACGATTGGAGTCACCAACCACTTGGCTAGAAACCAAAGATCATACCAACTGATCAACCATCGGAGAGGATGCAGCAAAGTTTTAAACAAGAGAAAGAAGATATATCAGTCTAACAAACAAAAAAGATACCTTTTCCATGGTGTACAAATAAGTAGGTTCAAATGCTTTGGTTCTATTCTCAAGCCACTGCACTGCAAGTAGACAGCACAGTTTCAATTAGAGCCAACAAAAATAAAACACGAAAGGATGAAACTGTACCTAACTTTATCACCATTGCACGTGATCATAAATTGATATGATTAATGAGGCCCACAATCCCATGTCTCTTAGATCCATTCCATAATCTTAAATCATATATGATTTATAACTTGTCTAGGGGGTGTTACATTGCGCTTCAGATCAGAAAACTTAAGAACTAGCATTTATTGTTGGCACCCAAATCTCATATGTCCTCAAACGAGAGATAGACAAAACTTCAAACAAACTCTAGATACTAAGTTCAGCATAGATGCTTTGCACGGAAATTTCCCTCACCAGACCTAAAAGATAAGCATTTACAAATTTAAATACAGAGTTTATTACATATATTGACAATCATTACCAGAACTCAAAAATAAGCATTTACAAATTTAAATAAATGTCTCATTCTGCATAATTCAGAAGTATAGTATGTTATGATATTCTAATTCCAGTGACTCTAATTTAATATATATAATTATTTTACCGATTGCTTCAAACATTTTACAGTTACATACATGCAATATTACATACATATTTCTTCACCACAGATCCAGATTACATAAATAATAATAAATATCGGAACATTTGTGCCAGAGGCCATATGAATTTTGGAAATATTATTGCAACATCATGATAAACAGTAAGGGGAAAGACAGTTACCAGCATAAGAGTGAATCCTGTCCAGGTAAAGTAAATGCATCAATTTCGGCACATCAAGATTTAAATGTATCCCCGCAATATTCTGCACTAGGAAGTTCAAATTCAGCATAAAGAAATTTAAAATGATAACAGAATTAGGAATGAATAAAGCAAACATGCACTTTTTATTTTGATTAATTTTAATGCAGCTTGAGAAAATAAGAGAAAATTTAGCTTAAGGGAGAGGAAGAGATAGGTTGTAAATAGTCATATTGACATGAATATCCAAAAGCAGCACCGGCTTATACTCTCAAAAGAATGAGAGAAGAAAATTTAGTAAGTGATATTTAGAAAAAAAGAAAACAATATTAATTAATAAAATGAAAAAAGGAGAAAGAAATCAGAAATCAGAATATACAGCTTTCAAAACATAGTTTTTTTTTATGAAAAGAGGGGAACATTTGGCCAGAAATACAATTGATATTGCACGCATTTGCATGTATGTTGTCAAGGCATAAAACGTGCCAGTATTTTAATGAATTTGCTTATAGAAAAAGGGAGACTCAAAGTGAAGATCTGTTTCCTAGAGTCAACAATAGAGATCAAAAAGCTTCTATTTTTCTCCTTATTCGCAGCAATAGAGATACAACAGTAAATAATAGACTGTGGCCAATATTTGCAACCAGCATAATCTGAAAACAGTCTACTCCCTCTTTCAACAAGAATTGTAAAACTAGGATAGGAGGCAATTGAGAAACTCTAGCCCCCCTCCCCCCCCCAACCAAAAAAAAAACATTAACAATTAAGAAGGAAATTTTCAAATTTACTCACCCACAGCTTCTGGAAATTTCCTAAGATTTGCATTGCCTGTCTCCAAACGAAAGATAAACGCCTATACCACTTTTTCCCAAAATGAATGATTGCTGATTTAAAAGCCTCCTTGGCTGATAAAGCAAAACTATTACGTGCCTCCTCCTTATCAATTTTATTCACTGCGCTATCAGTTGGCTTAAAGCTTTGACTACTTACAGAGCCCTCTGCTAGGTGTTCAACAGGTTCCATATCAGTCCTCCAGAACTTCAAAGCCAATTTGCCTTTCCTAACATTGGAATGAATCCAATTTAACCAAAGGTTTGCAGCCGAGAATGTTAATCCATCAGCATCCATACCTGAAACTTCTAACTCATTGATTGCATTATCCACACTAGTGACATCTACAACATTAGAATCAGAGTCATTCTGTGACCACAAACCTGCACTACTGATCTAAATCAAACAAGAAAAGTAAAAGGAAAAAAGGTCAGTTTCTTAGACATGAAAGATCGGCCAACTTAAATGACTATCTCAAATTACCTTTAAACTAAAACCTAAAACCTAAAATAGATGCCTGAATAAAAAAGGAAACAGAAATATATAATTTTGAATAGACATGGGACAGGTACAGGCATTCAAGTTCGGCCAGGATCGCAGCTGCACTAGTGCGAAGTTGGACTTCACCAGGTGTCAAACAGAGCTTTTATATTTTAGCATGGCCAAGCCACTGCCAAGATACAACCTTCAAAATGTGTCATGCCTCTTATCTGAAGCCTATGAGTTGATAATGCATATATTCTCAAACATCAAATCAAGTTTGAAAAAACTTTGCATTTACTTCTCAACAATTTTTCTGTGTTATATTGCTATATAACATCTTAGCAAATAATAAAAAGAACAGTTATTCTTGAGAAATAACTAATACAACATCATCAGATTATAAAACAGACTAGACACAAATGGCCAAGAAGAACGCTCCTCTAGCTGTAATACAAATGTTATGTTCTGCTAGCTGCACAAGCAGATGCAGAAGAAGGGGATAACTCAATCCTAAGACAACGCAGGCTCCGAGTTCAACTTTTTGTGATCAGTTGTGACATCCACCCAAAATTTTAAGATTTCTCATGATAGCACAAACTTGATACATGAAATAACATAGAAAATTCCACGTCAGAAAAGTAGACTGAAATTTTAAAACGAAAGTTCATATACCTTAATTTGTATGAGTTGGGCTTCAGTCATCCGAATTCCAGCAAATTCACTTGAACAGCCAGGCTTTATAAGCAAAATATTCAAATTTAAGTCAAAAGGTGCATACGATTTCTGGAAAAAATATATAAACTAAAATAAAACACACACATACTGAGAGACAGACGAGAATAAATCAAAGAAGCATGTTGCCTATTAACGGAAATGGTATTGCAAAGAAATGTAAAGCAAGCTGAATCTGCAAATTTAAATTCATATTTACAAAGAAGTATAATGTGCAGTGATTATGGAATTCAAAAATGATAAGTTGTTTTTTATATTACTAACCAAAGGGCTCATTAGGGATTACTTTTTGCGAAAATTAAGAGTAGCTTATTTTATAATCTGTACCAAAAAATGCTTTGTCAAAATGTTTTCATAGTGCTTATTTCATAATCTATTCCATTACTTGCATGAAATTGAGTGATGAAAAAGTTAAAAAATAAATAAATTTACAACTTCAGCAATTTTTTTCCCAAAGCATATGTTGATACAGACACTATACACTTAACAAGCACTTTAATCCAAAAATTACCATACACATTACACTGTTCAAAACTCACAGCAGTTTCAACAGCATAGTTAACAAAGCTCTGACTACTGTCTCCCCCCCTCCCCCCCCCCCTCTATTACAGCTGAATATTGGCTTTTCAAAAACTTGAACAGCAGCACGATACCATCAATGGCAGATAATTAAAGACAATGTTCCAGTACTCTAATTCTTAAATTCTAAGCAAAATCAACTATAAATAGCAATTCTACCTGAAAAACAAAAATCTTAATGCAATTTTACTTAACGTAAGGGTGCTTCTTCCAAAAGCGCTTGGTAGGAGAAGCACTGATAATATTCTTCCCCAAAAATCACTTCCACTGGTTAAGAAAGCTACAAAAACTATATCTACTACAGTTCACACAGTCAAATACAAAAAAAAAAAAAAAAAATTTCTAACTAATTTATACAACTTTAAAAAAAATGAAAGAAAAGAAAATCGAAGAAATTAATTAATTAAAAAAAATTAATTACCTGTTGAACATAATTAGCGTGCATAACAACAAGAACACAGAACAAAGTGATAGCGATGAAAAGATAAATGTACTCCAAATAGGCCCTAACTCTCGGCGTCAGCACTCGCGAAAACCGCTCTTGCACTCGTATAAACGTGTGCTCTGGATCCATCTCTCTGTAAGCGATCGGCCAAATTTCACTTCTTCTTTCTGTGAATCTTTTAATTATTAATAACAAATTAATAATAACTACGAGTTCTCGTCATCATCGTAAACGCTTTATATTGAATTCTTTTTTCAGTTTCTCATTTTTGCCCTTCCTTTGTTATTGTCTGTCTTTGACCTTCGTGTGTGTTATGCTGTGGTGTTAGATGAATTATTGGTTGGAGATGACGATGAATTTCAGATATATGCCGCCATAGTTAAATGTATTTTCGTATGCCTAATTTAATAGTCAATTACTAGAGTACCCTCCTTTTGAAATACTTGATTCCAAATTTACACCTCGTAGTCCACTGGTAAAGTCGAGTGATAAGTATCATTCTCGATTATCTAAGCGTTTTGTATTTACATGATTCATAGTCCAATAAGAACCAATGAGGGTTATACTTGATTGTGCATTATGTTCGTGTATTTTAGTAGAAATGTTTTTAACGAAATTAATGAGGATTTTTTCTAATTTTTTGGTATAATTATTCTTTCTTCAAAGATAAATGGTGAACAAAACTCAAAATTGATTTTTTTTAACTTTATATCTCTATTAAGATTTAAATCAGCGTGGCCAATAAAAAAATTAGTTGAAATATATTCGGTGCTAAATTGATAATATTGTATTTTTTAAAATAATTGTAACTAGCGGTGTTGTAGAAATTATCAATTATGAATAGAATCAATTAAACATTTAGAATTTTTTTTTTAAAGTTGTGTGAGTTTTAGAGTAGTTATATGTATTTGATAAATCTTGCTATTAATTTAATATAAGAATATAAATGACTGAATTCGATATAATATTGAATAAAACATATAAATATTTATTAGCATGTATATGAAATATTTTTTATTGGTACATATAATAATTAAAACTAAAATAAATATTTTATATTTTTAAATTTATTTTGTTATCTTAATTTTTTCTAATATATATATATATATATATGAAATTATATTAAATATAAAAGTGATTCTCAAAATCAAATTTTAAAAAGTAAATCCTTCTTTATTTTTCAAAATCTCCTATAGGATAAGATGATTTTACCAAAAGTGATTTTTATGAAAATTTTACCAAATCCTAAAATTATATTTTAACTTTTGAAAATCATTTTTCAGTCTCTTAAAATTAATCTCAAATGAGCCCTTGGTCAAGCTTATATATTATTTCAACGAATTTCAATATAATGACTGCTTTATATATTTTAATGTGTTGACTTAATTTTTTTTTTTTTTGGAGGAAGCCAAGAAAAAAAAAAAAAGAGTGATTTTGAGTGACTTGGAGAGATGATTTTATGACGACATGACGTTGGTGAAGAAAGGGAGGGCTTTGTTGGAATTGTGCTTGATATTCTCTATAAGGGTAGTTTGGACCTTTTATACTTTTCCCTCGTGATATGTAACTATCCACAAATATGTATTATTCAGGCAGAAGATAATGGTTTTCAGTTATTTCTATATTTTTATTAATTTATTTTTTCTAAATTCTTTTTATGATTGTCGAAGATGCTTTAGTTTGGAATTTGGATTGAAGTTAAAAAATTGAGTTAGGCCGTTTTTTATTATTGTTTGGCAACTATTGTAATGTAATTAATTCATTTGAAAATTATAAAAAATTATTGATTTTTTTATGAATGACATATCACATGTCACATTATTTAAGATAAAATATTTTAAATGTGTTATTCTTTTATGTTATAACTATAAAGTATTTAATAATTATTTCAATTGTATTTAATAACAAACTTAATTAATAACAAAATTTAAATCTTTTTAATCAAATTATTAATCAATTGACAAATTTAACTCAATAAACAACCCTATACTGGTGATTAAAAATCAAGACCACTTAAATATATTTATCATTTTATATTCAAATGATATGATCATACATTTATTATCAATTTTGAATTTTCCTATTCTTGTTGAAGAATGTTTCTTTTACCCTTTATCAAAAAAAGTAATTGTGTTAATTTGTAAAGAATTTGATATAATATCTTATAATAATTTATTGTTTATTTATTCATTAATTGGGCATTGTAGTTTTCGTTTAATTAGCCAAAAGTAGTGGCATCTTACTTTATAGAGTCACAGTGTAAGTTATGAAACATGCTTAATCTTTTCTATTTTTTGGATTGTCAGACGGTAAGAGCTTTGTGTTTGCTATTTTTGAGATTATCATACGTTAAGTTATACTTAAAGCTTAATGTTTACTCAATGAAGGTTATGAGCAAGAGCCGATTCACATACAAGCTAGTGTAGGCAATTAATCCCGCTTAACAAAAAGTATTCCTTTATTTTGAAATTAATTTTTTAAAAATTTTATTTGAGTAGGATAATTTATAAAGAAATTTTGATACTGGGTCGTTTTTTTGAAATGTTAATTCATTTTAATTTTGACCTCAATAAACTAAATTTCTAGATCGGTCCCTCGTGATGACAGGTTTGTTCGAATTAACTTACCTCTTTTGATTTCTTTCTATATTGTTGAAGTTATTGTTATCTGTAACACAACTTATCTTCCTTTTATATTATTCAAGTTATCGTTATCTGTAACACAGTTTATCTTCTTTCTATATTGTTCAAGTTGTCGTTATCTGTAACACAGTTTATCTTCCTTCTATATTGTTCAAGTTGTCGTTATCTGTAACATAATTTATCTTCCTTCTATATTGTTCAAGTTGTCGTTATCTGTAACACAATTCATCTTCCTTCTATATTGTTCATCTTCCTTCTATATTGTTCAAGTTGTCGTTATCTGTAACACAGTTCATCTTCCTTCTATATTGTTCAAGTTGTCATTATCTGTAACACAGTTCATCTTCCTTCTATATTGTTCATCTTCCTTATATATTGTTCAAGTTGTCGTTATCTGTAACACAATTTATCTTCCTTCTATATTGTTCAAGTTGTTTAGCTTCCTTATATATTGTTCAAGTTGTCGTTATCCGTAACACAATTTATCTTCCTTCTATATTGTTCAAGTTGTCGTTATCCGTAACACAATTTATCTTCCTTCTATATTGCTCAAGTTGTCGTTATCCGTAACACAGTTCATCTTCCTTCTATATTGTTCAAGTTGTCGTTATCTGTAACACAATTCATCTTCCTTCTATATTGCTCATCTTCCTTATATATTGTTCAAGTTGTCGTTATCTGTAACACAATTTATCTTCCTTCTATATTGTTCATCTTCCTTCTATATTGTTCAAGTTGTTTAGCTTCCTTGTATATTGTTCAAGTTGTCGTTATCCCGTAACACAGTTTATCTTCCTTCTATATTGCTCAAGTTGTCGTTATCCGTAACACAATTTATCTTCCTTCTATATTGCTCAAGTTGTCGTTATCCGTAACACAGTTTATCTTCCTTCTATATTGCTCAAGTTGTCGTTATTCGTAACACAGTTTATCTTCCTTCTATATTGTTCATCTTCGTTCTATATTGTTCAAGTTGTTTAGCTTCCTTGTATATTGTTCAAGTTGTCGTTATCCGTAACACAATTTATCTTCCTTCTATATTGCTCAAGTTGTCGTTATCCGTAACACAGTTTATCTTCCTTCTATATTGCTCAAGTTATCATTATCTGTAACACATTTTATCTTCCTTTTATATTGTTCAAGTTATCGTTATCCGTAATACAGTTTATCTTCCTTCCATATTGTTCAAGTTGTTGTTATCCATAACACAATTTATCTTCCTTCCATATTGTTCAAGTTATCGTTATCCGTAACATAGTTTATCTTCGTTCTATATTGTTCAAATTATTGTTATCTGTAATACAATTTATCTCTCTCTCCCCCTCCCACCCCAAACATCTCTTGATTTTCCGAAATCATTCTATAGAAATTGCAAAACTAGAAGATTTTTTTTATTAATAAATTTTATTATGGCATATTATCATTTTACAACTTAATGTTTTCGAACATATTACGTTACTGCCACAGATTTCTGACAATTATTTTTCCCTACTTAATTTTTTAGTTTTTATCATTTTACTACCAAATCGTTAACTGCATTTGTGATGTTACAGAGATATTTTAGGAATTTTAATATATTCAATATTTTAGGAATTTCACAAGGTATAATATTTACAATTGTACCAATTAATTATTTTAGATATATAAAATAATCAATTGATAAAAGTATTATTTTTTTGTATAATTAATATTGTATTTCTTTAATTATACTTATACAATTTAGGGGTAAAATAGACTTTGATTACATTTTCTATTAATGTTCTATTAACTTTAATGGCTTAGTGATAAAATGATAAAAATTGAAATATTAAGTGAGAAAAAATAATTATCAAAAAGCTCTAGTGGCAAAGTGATACATAAACAAAATTAGGTTGTAAAATGATAATATATCTTTTACTATTTAAACAACAAAAACACCAAACTAAATAACTTGGATTAACAATTTTTGTAAATAATCAAATTTTAAGATTTTTTTTCCTTTTATACTAGGTATCTATCGATTCGAATTTGAAGTGGTCTAACTTAGCTGGAGATTCAAATGTCAAGCCGTATGTCAATATAAAAAATAAAAATAAATTAAATTTGTAAAAATTAATAACAATTATAATTGAAATAAATAATAGAACGATAGCACCTGAAAAGTTGACTAATTGAGATGAATATGATAATTACATGATGGTAATAAATTTTGTAGAGAATAATTTTCTTTGTAGTGAATAGAGTAAAAAAGTTTTTAGTTGAGATTACTATTGATTTAATGTCTATTGGTTATGAGGTTATTATTAGAGTTTAAGGGAATACTAAAAGTCAATTCTAATGTTAATAATTTTAATAGTGTATTCGTTTTTGGAAAGTGAAAGTATTTTTTTTTTCTTGCAAAGATTAACAAAAAGAAAGAATTAAGTGGGAAAAGTATTAATTCTATCGTATATGAAGTAATGAGGATTATCATATCTGACATTTTTATAAAAAATAACTAAATCTTATTTTAAGGTGAATATTATCAAATTTAAAGTTTTTATTAAGAAAAAAATCTTAATTTTGAATAATAATGAATGGAAGTAATAATAGGAAGATATCTAAAAATTAGCCTTTTTTTATATATGAAACTTAAATAAAATCTTTGAAATCCTAGAAAAATTAAGTATTCATCAATGTATTAATTAAAACAGTTAAATACTGGGACCTTTCTAAAATTTGGAACCCTATGTCACTATCTAGTTTGCCTAGTGCTATAGCTGCCCCTATGTTCATTATTGTTGTGTCCTAAAGCTATGGAGGTTTGGCAACGCTCATGCGCCCTCATGATTTTGTTGACAATTGTGTGGGAAAAGGAAGACAACACTCCCTTGTTTCGGATTATGATCATAGAGATTTATTTTTAGATTGTCATTACTATTTTGTCAAACCATGGGAGTATTGCTATGTTTTGCCTGTTATGATATCATTTGGCAATGCTCCCAAATCTTTATTTGATGCATTTGTTGCATCTGTTGCAATGGGTGTGAATTTAAGTTATTTGCAATTAGAGCATCTTTAAAAAACTCTATTAATTTTACTTTTTAAATATTTATTTGTTTATTTATATAACAAATAGAATAGTGAAAAAATATGTTATTCTCTAAAAAACTCTTCAAATAGAAATAAGTTAATATTATTTTAATCAACTAAATATTTTTCAAATGAAAAATAAATGGTAATTAAAGCACTTCTTTCTCTCTCTCGCTCCAAAATAAAAAGTAATAAAATATAAATTGAAGAGGAAAAAAACAACTCTACAAATTTGAAAAGAGATAATCATTTCTTATTTGAAAAATCTTAATTAGAGTGTTTTTTGGAGTCTTAAATGCTGATGTGACTCTTCAAATAAGTAATAAAATCTTATTTGAAGAGCTTTTTGGAGATACGCTTAGTTATTATAATGTTATGGTGGTATGATAGGAGTAGAATCATCTTCTCGAGTTTTTCTAAGTTTTTAAAGATCTTATGCAGTCTATTTTTTTTTTGTATTAGTGGATGACTAAGATTTAACTAATTTATTTTTTAATTTATTAACCACTAATCACTTGAGTGAATTTTTCTTAGAAGGAAATCAGATAATGAAAGAATTATGATCTAGTATGATAGCCATGCAAGGAGTTGTGCATTAGGTATCGTCACGGAATTGACCTGGAGGTGTGTTTTGTTGACAACGGTAGATTTGCTTTCATAATCCAAATGATATATATATATATATGGTGAGATTGCCATGACTTGTCTTGAAAGAAAATCTGCAACTGTGTTGGATTCTCCTTTGGTGTGCTTTACTTCGAACTTGAACATTGAGAGAGACACAGAC
>NW_006262201.1:9239117-9243962 GCF_000493195.1 Citrus x clementina
TTAGGCCAGCCCGACACGTGCGTACCACTTATGCATGCCGTGCCTAAGAAAAAAAGCCCAATAATTTTTTTCTTTTTTAAAATTTTTTTAAGAGTGTATGCCAAATTGTTGGTGTATTTTTTTAAGTCTCCGTACTTTGTTTTAGGTCTATGTCTTTATTCAAGTTTAATATAATCGAAAATTCAAAACTCAAGTCCATATTCAATAATAATCAATTAATAATAGTAAGAGAATGTAATATTAATTACTAAGTTTGACCTTATAGTATTAGAATTTTTTTAATACTTAACAACAACAATAATAATAAATTTTTTTTAAGGGTTAACTTAATTGTTAACGTGAACTTACATTATTACATAGAGTCATAGATCACAGTTCACAATAATATTAATGGATATTTATAAAATCATGATATTTATAATTTTATTCATTAAAATCATGATATCAATTATTTATTTAATAAATTATAAATATAAATCAATTATAGTATTTTTTTTAAACTAAGAATTAAATGAATTTAAAAATTCAATTTTAAGTTATTTGTAAAATCATAAAATTTTAAATTTACTTTCATTAAAAAATAAAATGTATTTATTATATGCTTTTTTATCGTGCCGTGCTGAGTTCATCTCTAATCGTGCCATATTTTTAAAGTTTGCGTGCTTATAATTCTAATTATGATCCAACCCATATGGGTGCTGTGCTGTGCTGTGCCGTATGTTCCACCAAAATATACTCATATTATACTGTACTGTACGATTATGTGCCGTGCCACGTGCCTCGTGGCCCATTGGCCATCTTTACAATGACCATCTTTGATTGTTGCAGGCTTGCAGTTCCCGAGGGGTCTCATACTAAAATTTAAAGAACCATTGTACTATAAATAAACCATGAAAACATACTTGTGCCCAAAGATTTTTGTACCTCGGCCCACATTGCCGGGGCCCAGATTTCACCAAGCCAAAATATAGGGGACATGTGTTAAGGAATTTCATAACAGCTTGACAGCAAGTTAGATAATAGAATAATTTTTAAAATAATTACTGTTGAGTATAGTTATTATACTGTATAAATAATTAATTGTAAAAATAATTGATTGACAATCTTTTGTATAAAGAATTAATTGATATTCTTTTGGTAAATCTAACCACTATAACGATTAAGAACTACTGAACTAGATATTATTCAAATAAGCAACAAAATTATATGGTAAAATTCATCTTCAATTTTTATTGAATATGCATAAATTAGATGATAATAAAGTATTGAAGCACATACTGGAATTAAATAGTGATAGTGAAGTTTTGATGGAAGGAGAGGAAGAAATCGGGAAAAGAAACGTATATGAACCACAAAAAAAAAAATCAATAATGATGATCTCTTTAAATGTAAAGATTTTATTTCTCAACTGAATAAAAATAATATACATGAAATTAAATTAAAGATATAAATTTTATTCTCAAAATTAAAATTTAAAAATTACGAGAGGGTGATTTTACTAAAAGTGATTTTAAAAAAAAAATTAACTACACGTTAGAATTAACTTCTAACATCTCAAAATCACTTCAAACCTCTAAATAACAATCCCAAATTGGCCATAAACGTTATTATCTCCTTAAATATATAAAATCTTTTTGGTCATACTATTGGTGATTTGTCGGCCTAAACATTTACTTGTCCGTTGGCTCTTGGCCTTTACTAATTTTCCCATAATTCTTCGTAAAGTGATCTTATGATGTGCATGGTGCACCACATTGTGTAATACAAATTGTATGATACATGTATTTTTATATTTTTCATATATTTATACTAAATGAATATTATTTAGATTTATTATTAGTTTAATTTTATATTGAATTTATAATTTAAATTTAAAAATAGAAATACTATAAATTTTAAATTGCATTGCAGAGCATTTAAATTGTTTTCTATAATTTGAAATATCTAATAGTACACATGCAATGATTTTATTTAAGTGGGATACGAGTATAAAATTGTGGAGAAAAAGTACCGCTCCCCAATTTAAGAAGGATTACTCAAAAAAAAGGTTTAGTATTCTAGCAACATGTGAATATTTAATATCCTTTCTGGAAATAAATAAAAATTTAGCCCCGCGAATACATTGAAGCATATGATTTGTTCTCACTTGTGTGTATTATGCAATGGATTGATACAAGTTCACGTCGAACACTTTTAATATATATTTGTTAGGATCTTGTGTTCCGAACGAGTCAAATAATATTGAGGCGACAATAACAGCAACAACTTAGTATTAAATTGACACCGGAATAAAGACAAAAGATAAAATTTTTATTATTAAGTAAAATAAATTCGGGAAATTTACAAAAGTAATCTAAAATTTTTTGTTATTTTCACAAATAGCCCTTCAAACTTTTTCCTATCAACATTAGTCAAACACAAGCATTTCTCCCCAAATTACCCTTCTTTACAAATCAAAATCAACTTTCCTTCTCCTCTTTTATCAAACCAAACGCAGTCTTGCACTCTTGAATCATCACCGGCGACGGCAAACGCCGATGGCGAACGGTAAAAGTGAACTCCGATTAAATACAGCATAATCCATTCGGATCCAACACCAATCCTCATCACTGAGTGTGGTAAGAGTTATGTTCTCAACTTGCGAGAGGGTTTCAGTGCGATTGCATTGGTGCAACAGGCACCTATCGCACAAAGCTTGGTGCGACAGCCGACAGGCACCTGTCGGACGAAATTTGGTGTGACAGGTTGCCTGTAGCATCTGTCGCGCACGTGACATCACACGAGGCGCGCGTGTGCGACGTGCGACGGGCGCGATGTTGCGCGAAGGCCTGTCGCTGCGATAAGGTGTGATAGGCGCGCGTCGCATGTGCGACAGGTGTGCCTGTCACACCTGATCGCAGATCGTGCGCTGAACAACTTTCAAGCCTCCTCCTCTAAACCTACGGCAACTTCTTCACCCATACACTCAACGTCATAAACCCTTCAATCTTCATTCACCATCACCAATACAACACAAAAACCACAACATAGAAGAATAATAGAAAATAAAAATCTAGGGTTTTTGACATAACCTTTAATTTCAGCTCTTGATCGAAATTTTGGTGATGTTCGCTGCCGAGAATGACTCCGAGAAGCTGCCGGCGATGAGTGAACACGTTGGGACGGAATTCGGCAGTGAGAGAAAGCGAGAGAGAGAGAGAGAGAGAGAGAGAGAGAGAGAGAGAGAGAGAGAGAGAGAGAGGAAGGAGAGGAAGGAGAGGGAGGAGTTATGGGAGGGGTATTTTCGGCACAAGTGGGGAGTTTTGGCTAATGTTGATAGGAAAAAGTTTGAAGGGCTATTTGTGAAAATAACAAAAGTTTTTGGGTTATTTTTATAAATTTCCCAATAAATTCACATAGACAAGACAAAAATAAAAGTTTTAAAAGGTAAAACAAATACACATAAACAAGTAAAAAATAATAAGTTTACTATGCTAGAAGATTCTCAAGGGTCCAGAAAAATCTTCAAGAAGAGAAGTCAGAATTTGATTTTATAAGTTTCTTAGAAGCTACATAAATTTATCTTTTCAACTATATATAATCAATTTAATCAATTTAATCTATAATAATTAATTTAAAAATGCAATAAAATATTAATTTACTAATAACATTAATGTATGACCAAAGAATAATGTCAAAAGTTTCATAATAATCATCTATGGTCTAGGATCCAAGTGTAAATAGTATAAGCATATATGTGGAGACTTCAAAAATTTTTTAATCTCTAATTTTTTCAATTTCCAACAAATAAAAGGGACTGCACTGTAAATAGCTAAAAATAGGTACGCACCACCCGAGTCACCATAACCGTTGTCTTAATGGTTTATAAGTTGTACTCACTATGTAAAAATTAATCTTTTTTTTTTTAAATCATATCTAATATAATTTGGCGTTTAGTTTGACAGATATGATGATAATATAGAGAGCTAATTTCAACCCCAACTAACCCCAGACAAGAAAATATAAAAATTAAATATTTTATTAGTAGGGTGCATGTCATTTTTTTTTGAAAAAAATGTACGGAACATATTGTGGAAATGTTAAACATCTGGCAATGCTTAATATTTAAATGGTGCGTTTGACACACTGTATTATATTATGTTGTATTATATTATTTTAATGTTGGTGTATTGTATTATGCTGTATTGTATTAGCACTGTATTATAATAATACTGTACAATGTTTGATGCTACACTATATTATATTAATATTTTTGTGATTAATTTAAATTATATATTATATTATATTAATATATTATATTATTATTTATATTCTTATTAATTTTAAATTAATATTTTTCAAATTTATTCATATTTAAGTATTTTATTATTAGTTATATTATATTATAAATTTATTAATAAGTTATAATGTAAAAATAAAAATATTATATAATATTTTATTAAATTAAAAGTCATATTTATTTATTATTATTATAAAGTAAAAACAAAAACAAAAAGTAAAAAGCAAAAAGCAAAAAGGAAAAACAAAAGTAAAAGAAGGAAAAGAAAAAAAAAAAAGGCAACTGCCGCATTAGCTTAAACAATATTAAGAATTATAAACTTGAAGAATTCACAGTATCCATTTCCCAATAAATATCTCATTAGCTGACAATATAATTTTGTCACTCTTACTCAGTATAAAATAGTATTGTATTTCATGAACATGGCGTATGTTACTTAATGAGAGGATTTTCTCAAAATTAAGTCTAAGAAGAATTTTTCTTTGCAGGCTGGTATGGACTAGAAGTCGTCAAGGAAAACAAAAATTTCTCTTCCCTCCCTAGAGTATAATCAACCATGCTTATCT
>NW_006262201.1:9247453-9256738 GCF_000493195.1 Citrus x clementina
AGAGGGTTTGGCATACCTTATTTGAAGCAATAATCAAACCTCATAATTTTGTTCTTAAGATTGTTGGAAATACGAGTCAATGTTGCTTATTCATGAATAGTAACTGTTAGTACTGTTCGCGGATATTGTTCACGTCACTGTTCATGAGCATTATTTATGGCACTATTCATCTAGCAGCAATCATAAATTCATCAAGGCATGCACAATGCACTGTCCTTAAGACCAATTTTCGTTTCTTTTCTACGAAGATTTTTTGACGTAACAAGGACACAAATTATATAGGTTGATCTCTAGAATACAATGACGTAACTGTTGTGACTTGTGAGGTTGCACTCCAAACAACAGTGTAGAATAGCAAAAGAAAAATTATGATGGAAACGTAAGATAAAAAGAGAGGTAATAGATGTTGTTGGCCTCATGAAGGCCTTTTATGTCTCCTTTACATAGAGAAACCCTCTATAATCCTTTTAATAATTCAATTTGAATTAGTCATCCATGTGTTTCATAATTTAATTCATTTTTGAATATTATAAATTACATCTAGATTTGACTTATTCAGTTCTAACTTATAATTAAATTAAACATATGAGTAATTTCAAATCAAATATAAAAGTAATTACTCTCATTGCCCTCAAATGTGGGAAATTAGTATTTTGAAATATCAATAACATTCCAACAATCCCTATGTCCATATAGCCACACTTAGATATCAAGTAATTCACTAAATTTATGAGATTACAAACTATTAGAACCTTACACAATATGGGACTACCTCTTAATAATTGCTGTCATCTTGTTATAATCTCACTAAACGATATAGCCACACTAAGGCATTAAAAAATTCACTAACTTCAAGATATTACAAATTATTATAATCTTACACAATATGATACTCCCTTTTAATGATTGCTACCACTTTGTTATAATCTCACTAAGTAAATACTTCGTGTGCACTACATGTCTTTTGCTTCCTCTCCCGAGCAAGTCTTTAAATAAAATGGTATGGTGCCTCTATATAGAATTCCTCCACTACGAGCATACAATCCCATCCCTTGAAAGGAACATAGATAGTGTCTTCCAAATGAAAGAACGATCCTAAATTTGTTGCCTCTATAGAATCCCTTTATTGCTCCAACGAGCTTTACTTCTATAAAAATTGAATCAACAAATCATTAAAAAAAACCACCAAAGATATCATCAAAGATGAACTCTGAACACAAACAACATCCTCTTCTCAAATCAAAGTGTGATGGACAAACTAAAAAAGATAAGACAAGAAGCCATGCATAAGTTTTGACATCTCCCTAGAATGATTAATAGAGATGCACCAATTCTCTCTCCATTCTCTGATTGTGGGTTCCACCAAAACACCTAAGTAACTTTCCTTTAAATAATGTAAGGTGAATCACATAAGTTGAAGAGCCCAATCTCATCAAGTCTTTATCTTTTGCTTGCTCTTTGTGATAATATAGGAATATTATCTCTTTAATATTTCTTTATTGTCTTCTTTAAACCAAAAAAATTCTATTTCAATTTTCAAGGATGATGCCATCTTCAATCTCCATCTCTTAGGATTTTGCTTGCTTGATCTTGATGGATCATTTTCATATAGAGTAAGATTTATCTCCATGTAGAGTAACCGTGTGGTCCTTAAATGAAGTAACGCCTAATTTTTTAATATTCTCTATGATTCATGCCAACTTCATCATATAGGCTTGCATTATGCATTTTCGTCATACTAAAATATCTTTCTACACATCCATATGGACCCAATACACATATAATACATACAACCATAATTTGCTTGTATCAGTTGTCTTTCTCAAGTACTATGTAACACTTGACATTATCTATGTTATATGGGAATTACAATATTAATGGAGATTTACTGATGTGTCCAATAGGAATATGTGTGTGTGTGTATGTGTCTGTGTGTGCAGATATATGTATGTATATATCGTGTGGGCACCCTCATTTTTTTTAATGCAGACACGCAATTAAATCGTGTGGTTTAATAGATTCAGTGCAGACACGCTATTAAATCACAAGGTTTATAGTGCATTATGTGTGTGTGTTGTTGTTGTTTTACACTTAACGAAATTTCTAACAAATTGAATAAAATTATTCCTAATAGTACAAACCTAATTATTTAGGGATCTAAATGTTGATTCTCATGTATGAACATTTGCACTTGATCAAGTGAGAATTCATCCCTTTATAGCAATGTCAAGTGTAGAATTCACTAATTTATAACACTATAAAAATGGTTTCACAGCTTCAAAAGGATGAATCCGTACACATTAAAATGTAAGGGTGTGTTTAGGAGTGATGTGCTATACCTTTTAAACTGTAGCTATTGTGAAATAAAAGGTATAGTTGTAGAGTATAAGCTGATGGTGTTTGATAAAAGTGCCGTAACTTTTAAGCTACAGAAGTTGATGGTGTTTGGTAAATTTTAATAGTTGTGAGTAAAAGAATATTTATAATAATTAATTTTAAATAACAATGTTTTTAATTGTTAACTAATCAAATTATTTTCATGCTTTGAATTATTATATTGACATATAATTATGATTTATAAATTTTGAAAATTAAATTAATATTTAATTTTCAAATTTATTTTTCTGTACAAGTTGTAATAAATAATTTTAAACCAGAATAATTTAAAAATGAAAATAAATAAATTCTAGTTTTAAACATTAATTAAAAAATAAATTATACCAAATATGTCTAATAAGATCATACAACTTAACATAATAAAATTAAAATGTAATTAATTACAAAATTCGTATGAATATTTCTATTGTCATGCGTCCATCAAACTCGCAACAATGCCATCTTTCAAGATTATTATATCTTGAGCTGTGTTATCAATTGTATCATAACTTTCTTCATGAGATGTAATATTGCTAATTGTTGAGTGTTTGAAAATGCATATTTACAAAGGGTAAAATCATTATTTTTAACTCCAAGCCTCTCTAACAATTCTACTTTTTGTAATTAAGTTCGTTAAGCTTTAATTGTGTGTTTTGCTATAATTTGACTATTTTATGTATTTTAGGGGTATTTTGGTCATTTTAAAATAACGAAAAGTTAATTTTCTTTGTAAATATTGTGTAAATAACTTTGTGTGTAGATTTTGAGTGTGTTTTCATAGTAAGTGTGCAATAGTATGATAAGGTCAGTATTGTAACCTTTTCTCTCTCTTTATTTTCATTAATCTTGTTTTTAATTTTCATTACTTGCACGGTCAAATGTCACAATCACATGGTCTAGAACACATAGATCTTGAACTGAAAAAGACACTTCGTACACAATGACACATTGCATCACAAGCTAAAATTGAGGATAAAATTGAAATGGATTTGGAACAACAACCACAAGCACCACAAGAGGTCATTTAAGGATTATTTTACTCCATTAGTTAATTTGAGCACATCATGCATAAAATAACCAAATGTAACTGTTAGGAGTTTCGAGTTAAAAACTAATGTGCTAAACGTGCTAAACTGTCTCCTATCATTCTATGGCATAGAAAATGAAGATCCATATAATCATTGAATGATTATCATGCTATTTGCCAAACTTTTAGATATGAAAATTTTTCAAATGAAGATGTTGAGCTCACACTATTTTTATTTCCTCCAAAGGATAAAGCTCGTTCATGGTTCAATACATTGCATACTAATAGTATCACATCATGGTAGCAAATGGTAACTAAGTTTTTAAATAAATACTGCCCAGTGCATAAAACCAATGCTATTCGCAGAGAAATATCAGAGTTTACTTAGAGGGAAGATAAGCAGTTTTTCGAAGTATGGGTGCGATTCAATGAGCTACTTTTGAAGTATCCACATCGGGGGTATGAGAAATGACACCAAGGTAAATACTTCTTGGAGGGTCTGTTGTCACATGTGCAAGAGTGGCTAATGGCGACAAGTGGAGGTGAGCTAATGTTTGAAAGCACATTAGAAATTTGGGATTTCTTCCAATGACAAGTGGATGATTCCTAACAACAAAGCTGATCATTCAGGAACGTGAGAAAAATCAAAGGAGTAAATGAAGTCCATGTTGGCAAGTCAAGATAAAAAATCAAAGAAGTTGAAGCAATAGTTGAAGGACTTTCTTGCCGATTAGCATCATTAACGCCTTCAAAATCAATAGAGCCACATGCCTGCAATCAATTTTGGTATTAGGGTTGAATGCTAAAGAATGCATATTTATAAAGGATAAAATCATCATTTTGTACTCTAAGCCTCACTAACATTTATACTTTTATGCAATTAAGTACGTTAAGCTTTAATTGTATGTGTTTTGTTATAATTTGAGAATATTATGTATTTAGAGGTATTTTGCTCATTTTACAATTAATAAAAAGTTGAATAATAAAACAAATAGTATTTTTGAGCTCAGAATAGCTGAAAACCTTAGGAAATGTATAAAAGGCAAAATCATATTTTTGGGTTTTTAGTGGGGCCTACTAACGTGGCATTGACCTATTGAAAAGGCGTTGACCGATTATATCATAGCATCTTATGGGATCAAAAAATACTAATGTGGTATTGACTAAGATGACGGGGCATTGACTGATGATGTGGCAATAAATTATTAGATCGAAAAGTTGACTTTGTGTTGATTGTTGATGTGGCAATATATTAGTGGACTGAAAAGAACGCGTATGACACATGCACATGCACAGAATGATAACTCCGATAATGTGTTACATCTAATAAGAACTTGTCACATGGCGCAATCCTAAGCATCTGAATTGTTTTCATCCAATGGCTAAGATTTACTTATTGTATCTATAAATAAGGACTCCCTCCTAATTGCACAGCTCTGAATCTAAATTTTATCTCTATTTTCTATAATTTTCTCTCCATCCTCTATTTTTTACGTGTTTTAATAAAATTACTATTTTATCTCTAGTTCAATTATGAGTGGCTTATTTAGTCTCAAACTTGTCACATGACGCAATCCTAAGCATCTGAATTATTTTCATCAAATGGCCAAGATTTACTCATTATATCTATAAATAAGGGCTCCCTCCTAATTGCACAGTTCTGAATCTAAATTTTAGCTCCATTTTCTATAATTATCTCTCTATCCTCTATTTTTTTACGTATTTTAATAAAATTACTATTTTATCTCTAGTTCAATTATGAGTGGCTAATTTAGTCTCAATCTTGAGTTGAAAGTGAAGCTATATGATCAATGAGCTTAATTTGGTAAGTTTATTTACTCTCTCTCTCTGATCTAAGCAGTTAGTTTAACTCATTGTCAAAAGATAGTGCATCGCAACTAAATTTTGCATAGTATATCAGCTCCCTAGTAAAAGATCGTTACTGTTTGGCACAATAAACACTTTACACTATATTTATTAGAGAGAAAACTCCCCTCTAGTATTTGTGGGTCGTCTTGACTCAGTGTTGACAAAAAGTGCATCTAAGTTATTTTGTAGACGATCTTGTCATGTTGTCGACAGAAGGATTATCGTCTAGCATAACGTGTACTTGACACCACATTTAGTGAAAGATCATTACCTTCTGGCACATTGAGCGCTTGATATCATATCTATTAGAGTGAGGCTTACGAGGAGTGAGAATAACCTTCTCAAAAATTAATTGGAACTAAAAAAAGAATATTAAGCTTATGGTTAAAGTTGAGTGTGAATCTAAAGATTCAAGCACGTCATTTGCATTATTTCATCTATAATTTATTCTCGCAATTTTTTTTTATTTTAAATCTTAGTACTGCTAAAAAATCATCTCCCGCCAGTTCACATACACACTTAGAAAATTAATCCAACATACAATTAAATCTACCTCCTTGTCGGATCGACACTCATCACCGTAAATCTATTCTACAATAAATTAGCATGCTTGCGAGTACAATAAAAGTTGCACAACACTTATATGTTCGCTAATACTATGACTTGGCTTATCCATTGTTTCATCAAAATGATCGTGATTTTGTGAATATCTTCTAATGTAATTATGTAAGGCCATGGTAGCAATAACTATCTTCACCTGTTTCTTGAATAGATAGTTTGGCATATTTCATAAAATCTTCCATGTACTCTTCCAAACCCCAAAAGTACGCTCAATAACACTTCTCAAGGAAGAGTGCTTGTAGTTGAACGATTCTTTGTAACCCATTAGTTGGGTAACTTAGGGAAATCCAAGAAGGTGATATCTTTCATCTTTATATAGTCCCAAGTACCCACTTAACTACGAACATCCTGTATCTACTAAATAATATTTTCTTAAAAAATAAAAAAAAAATATAAAAATACATTACACAATTAGTAAAAACAATGATAACACAAGGTGATGATCTATTCCAAATATGATGCTTCAATATTTAATCTCCCATAACCATCCCTTTAGTCTGACATTTCATGCTTTGATATTTCGAATTTAAGAAAATTTATCTATAGCAAGGTTCACATCTAGTATCAGACTCTATCAAGCCTTTAAGTGAACAATCAAATTAATTCAATAGGTATATAAAAAAAATTAGAAATCCAAATATGGAGGAGGATTTGGAAAATTGAATGTAGGATTTGTAGTAGTTGTTTGAAATACCTTTGCATCACGGGCACTGCTTTCCTAACCAGCCTCCGCAAACATGAATTGCATATCAAAGCTACATACAACCATTACATTCAGAGTTGTGTCCCTTTTCTACCAAGAAATGGAATTTGATCATCTGGAGATATTCAGGCAAGTATATGAATACCATTTATAGTACCAATACAATCATGAAAGTAACACAAGCATATATATGTTAATCATTTTATTAAGTGGTTAGGTTTGTAAAAGAAAAATAATAAATTAAATATCTAATATTTTGTCAAAATATCTGCTCACAGTCTCATTAGAATATTGGAACCGCTGCATTGCTGACCGATTTCCTACTCTTTATCCTATTATGTACAAAAGCACTCCTAACATCTCAACGACACATGTTATACTTCTAATTTTAGTATTAATCAGCTTATGCTCAACAATGCAAAGTCCTATGCATAAAGTCAATATCGTTAAAAGTGATGACTTTCAAATGAAATCCTGAAATATAAATGCCCTATCCTTTTTTTCCCCTTTTTCATTTTTTGGGCATTGCATAAAATCAAAATAAGCCTTGTTGAATTGAAATTGATTTGCACCAAAAAATCTGGTTTAGAAGTAAAAAGAATCGTAAGTGTCCCTGTTGATTGAATAATTTGAAATCTACAAACATCTACAAGAAAAAGTAAAATAAATGAAAAAAAAATTGTCCAGGCCGAAAATGAAAAAGCTTTTAGCTTTTGTCAACATACCACGAAAATGAAATGAATGAAAAAATAACTCTTCCAAGCAACCACGGTTTAGTAATAATGGCTTGCCTATTTATTTTACTCCAGTTACATAAATATACTTATACAAAGAAGAAGATGCAAAGAAATTAACAAAAGACTTGAAATTCCATAGTTTATTGTTGACTTAGGCTTGGTTTTACAGAGTTTTCGTTTGAATTATGTTTGGTTTTGGATACACACATAATAGTCCTAGACTCACCCATTAGAACAATATTTCTTTGTTTGTTGCTGCCTTTGATGATTTTTATTAGGGAATTTCATTAAACAAATATCATGCATGTCCATTAAAAGCAATTGAAAAATTAAGAATCCATAAAAACAATGGCTAGAAGTAAATAAATCACGTATGACCCATCGCCTATTAATTTGTTCTAAACAAAATCCCCTGCACATTATGAACAAAAAGGAAGAAAATGAAAAATTGTATGCAACAATAAAAAATAAATAATGGGTAAAGCGCACCACTAATAGAGGTGTATGAGAATGGCCGGTGTCGGAATGATGTCGATGAGAATTACCGATATCAGAATTGCATTGATGAGAACCGTTAGAGTCAAAGTTGTGATAATGAGAACGACATTTAGGGTTTGTTTTATGTGAAAATCAATTTGAAATTGAGTTTAACTTCGAGGAGGATAAAATAGAAGTAAAATAATATGTAAAGGTAATTTAATAATTTAATCTATGGTTGGAGAAAAAAATTTGTTGAACTGCCAATGTCAGTTGCCACACATCACTCCCATAAGCACCTTTTATGTCCTCAACAGAGAGCACTTACCCAGATATTTTCTTAAAATATCTAATTGTTTTATTATCTCTTAAAAAAAAGATATTTAGGCCACACTAGCCCTTTAGACTCTAGTATGCATGCCTTGGGTATTTACTAACTTTTGCTCAATCCAATCGAAATGTAATTTAATTTAGAAAAGACTTTACTTGGTGCAGCTCCTAGTCCCACATTTTCTTTCTATCCAAAAATTTCTAATATCCCGGCTATCAGTAATATGTATGCATATTAATCTATTAATACCCCTTTGAAAATTGTAACTTTCGACAACTGCTCTTGATATTTTCTTTCGTTGCACTTATGTTTGTTGTCTTCAACAATAGGAAGGTTATCAATTGAATTTTGATGGCTTTCATATTAATCTTCTCCAATAAATATACTGAAAGTAGATATTTTTCAAATATTAATAAAAATAGATATCGCCTAAGTGTGAGGTAAGAGTTTTACTTCTAATTGATATATATTTTCAATCTATATTTGTTAATCCTCTAAACTTTACTATTACGAAAAAGTCATTTAAACCCCAATGATCAGTTAAATGATTATTCATACTTTTTTTTAATTTATTATACCATTTAATTATGACATTCAACACCAACTTTAAACTTTTTTATAATAAATGCAAATATAATATTAAAATGATATAATGCATATTTTATAAATTATTTTAAAACTAATTGACATTATATATTATTATTAACTTGTAAGAAATATATCAATATTAGATTAAAAATACTAAAGTTATTGTATGTTTTGAAATTTAAATACACTGATCATGAGTCCTTGAAACACCTTAAAGGCCAACACAAGTAGAACAAGAGGCATGCTCAATGGGTGGAATTCATAGAGACGCTTTCATATGTCATTTGTTATAAGCAAGGTAAGAAAAACGTTGTTGCAGATGCATTTTCCCACAGTATGTCTTAATCTCGACACTTAATGCTAAATTGCTTAGTTTTGAACATATTAAGAAATTATATGCTGATGATCATGATTTTAATATTGAATTCCAAGTTTGTGAAAAGACCATAGTTGGTAAGTACTTTAGGCATGATGGCTACTTATTTCGAGAAAATAACCTGTGTTCCTAATTGTTCTCTGAGAGATTTGTTAGTGAGAGAATCTCATTAAGGAGGGT